>NC_049201.1:87748157-87780657 GCF_013347855.1 Anguilla anguilla
GCTTCATGTTGTTTTTATTTGAGAATGTCAAGCTAATTTTATCTCTCCTGTTTCTATAAATGGCTCAATCACAGTCAACTTTGGACTCGAGACCAAGAAAAGTATCATCCACCCCAGGTCGGATTCGAGCAACCGCTCAACCCGGTTTTCCCTGTCCTCTGAGAAATCCTACCCCAATGGGCTCAACGCATCTCCGGGCAACAGTGGCTGTGCTGGCACCTGCCCCCACACTAAGGGGAGCCTGACGAATGATGACATTGAAAAAAGAGTCATTGTCAACAAGGATGGCAGCCTGTCTGTGCATATGAGTGTGCGTTTCCGCCTCCTGAACGATGAGACGCTCCAGTGGTCCACAGAGATTAAGAAGTCTGCCGTTGGGACTGAGTGCTGTTTGGGGAAAGAGGAGGAGCCCAGCGGCCTCCAGCAGGGAAAAACCCAGGGCTTCTCAGAGCCGGAGTCCATTTCCGGCTGTGAAGTGGAGGACACTTACACCACAAAGCTGGAGCAGATGCTCCTGGAAGAGTCCCGCTGCCAAAACTGCTGCAATCACTGCCAAGAGTATGACATCTGGAAGCACCCTCTCCACAGTGACCCGGACCCCACCCGACCCGCCCGCTCCTCCAGCTCTAGCACCTCGTCCTGCAAAATTGTCTGCAAGAAGGCATCTGTGGCGAGCATGCACACCGTGTCATGCTCTAGCGAGGAGTACACTGAGCATGTGGTGGAAAAGGCCACCTGCATCCAGCAAACAGCAGAGGACAGAGACACCAGGGTGGAGTTCTGCTCCGTCAGCCGCTGCTGTAGCCACAGTGAAATCTGCACTGCATCTCCTGGGCCCAGGGGAGACCAAAAAAACAACACCAAATGTGACCAGGCCAGACCTGACAGCAGCAGTTCCATTTGCTCACACAAAGAGCAGATCAGTGTCAAGGTCAATGGGGTGATAGAGGATCGGCCGACATCTGCCATCAGTAACTCCTCCAAGGTGCTGGAAGCTCTCAGGGAAGACCAGGATGATGATGAAAATGATGAAGAAGAGGACCTCCCGCTTAGTGCATTCAGAGCATCTGTGAGGTCCTGTATGCAGCTTGCTGCAAATAATCAGAAGTTGCAGTCAGCAGGGACCCCAGAAGAAAACCCTGAAGTGTCAGCCATAGGCACAAAGTTGAATTGCTCTACCAGTTCTGCTTCACCCATCATCCATCTCACACCCAGACCCCCCAGCAGGGAGTCCAACTGCTCCGCCCACTCCTCACATCCCCGTAAGTCCAACAAGGCTGCCTCCCCAGAGCCAGACAGTCTCCCAAACGAAGCAGAGCAAGAGGATGATAATGAAAAAAGGAAGAAGAGTGGTGCATCATCCAGACAGACCTCCAAGTGTCATGGTGGAGCTTCCTCAGAGACTGAGGGAGCACAGGGAGACTGCAAAAGAGCCTTCAGTAGCAGAGCCTCTAGAGCATCCAAAACATCAGAGCACAGCTGCTATATGAGAGTGTCCCCTACAGGACTGGAGGGCACAGGCCAAAGTGCCACTGGGGAGACAGAGGAAAGGTCCATCAGCAACACATCCACAGGCACACAGACCTCGAGTAGGTCCAGGAATGCACATGTGTGTCTGCACTGCCAAGGGTCCAATGGGACGGCTGGGACACAAGCATCGGAGATTCCTGCCCAAATAGATGTGGAGGAGATGGCAGAAGAGGCTGATCCCAGATCAGCAATTGCAGCATCTGCTGGGTCAAATGCATCAACCCGCTCTGTGAAGTCCAACAAATTTGAGCACACCACTGGAACAGAAACCCCAGCATCTAATGTCTCAGGAAACCCCCCCAAAGGCGATAAGGAACAAGAGGAGCCAGAGCCTGGAGATAGAGCTGCCAGTGCTGGATCCATCAAATCCAGAGTTTCAGAACAATCTGGGAAGAGCCACAGGTCCATGTGCAGTGCATGCAGTCGGTCAGTCGCAGGGCTGATGGTGTCAGTGTGTCCTGCAGAGGGGGAGGCAGAAGGAAAATCCATTTCTGCTGAGTCAGGCAAAACAACCCCCTCTGCACAGTGCACGTCTGAGCATAATGCATCAGTGGCCAGATTGGCTAAATCAGAGGATACCAATGGACAAGTTTCAGAGGAAATAGCAGGTTGTGTAGCGGGGAGGGCCATCAGCAGCATGTCAGATAAATCGCACACTTCAGAGCAATCCAAGAGCTCCAGATGCTCAGAGCTCACTGCAACAGAAAGAGCTGTAACTCAAAAGCCAGAAAGAGTGGCTGAGGATTGCAGGGAGAAAGAGGACCTGAATGGAAAACGACCAGATAGCACCATGTCTACCAAGACAAATGTGTCAGCAAACTCAAAGCGGTCAAACGTGTCCCAGGGAAATTTGTCTGAAAGGGCTCTTACACCAGCGTCTGCAACAAGCCCAGGGGAAACTGTGGAAAGAGGAGCCAGTGGGATGTCCAAGTGCACAACACAATCATCTACCAGATCAAAAGCATCCACCAAGCCATCAGCTAAATTAGATAACACAGAAAGAGCCCCAAGTGCAACATCAGCTAAGTCAAACAGCTGTGCGATGTCCAGGAAATCAAATAAATCAGAGGGGCCTACTGCTGCTGCAGAACTGAATGGAGACATAGGACCCCTGAACACTGAGACAAGGATAGCAAGTGCACTTTCTCTGAGCTCTAAAGCTTCAGTCAAGTCAGGGTCATCCAGCAAGCTAATCCACAATGGTTTCAAGGAAGCATCAGACAGAGTCTCAAGCCCTGCAACACCAGGGTCAGAGCAGGAAGGGAATGACAGGGCAGGCAGCACCTTTTCTGTGCAAACCACAGCCTCTGGAAGGTCACAGAAGTCCAGTAAGTGTCATTGTGTTGCTTCAGAGAGGGATGGAACACCAGCAGATGCAGAGAGGGTGGACAGAGTAGTGTCAGTGAAATCTGCAAAATCACAGCACAGTGACTCTGAGAGGCTTGTAACTCCCACATCCATGGTGTCTATCTCCATTGGTGCAGTGGAAGAACAGGCTGCTAGTGATGCAGAAGAGAGATTCAGGAGCACTATATCTGAAAACTCACTGGTCTCAGCTCGATCTATCAAGTCACAGGGCCAGTCAGAAAGGTCAACACCAGAAACAACTATTTTACCAATGGTATGTGAGACTGAAGGCTCTTCTCCACAAGCAGGTACACCAGCTTCAGCTACTTCAGGGATGGCTTCAGGTAGTGAGACAGAGGTAGCAAGTGTTAAGTCTACAAGCACAAAAAACTCCAGAAAAAGTGAATCAGATCATTACTTGCATGTTCATAAGGACAGAACCTCCTCTGCTATGTCAAAAGCATCCAGAAAGAAATCCCCATCTAAACATTCCCGACCAGCAAGTAAGACTTCTTGGGTAGCTGAGAATGCTAGGAAATTACCCAGTGAGGTGGAAAGAGAAGTGGATGCAGTGGCAGATGAGGAGGTCTCCAGGGTTAGCTCCAGAAGTAGCAGGAGCAATGGTGTAGGTGAAGGCACAATGCCCAGGTCCATCTCCAAGGCTTCTGCACACTCAACAACCAGCAAGTCAACAATGAAAAATCACTGCATCACAGCAGCTGACAAGAGACCAAAAAGCAGTCAGTCCAATGCTTCCTCTCACTTGCAAGTGAAAGAGCAGCTTACAAAACCTGAGAGCATTAATGGGAGTGTTCAGTCAGTGAAGACAAAATCAAGTAAGAAAGTTCCAATAAATGATTTAAAAGTTGAGGAAGCCTCAAGGCCAAACTCTGCCAGTTCTCAAGATCGCCTTAGTCCGAGTTTGCCAAAGCAAAGGTCTCACAGTCATAAAGGACCTGCCATGCTGCTGGGAAACTCTGGCGACAGTATCCTGTCTAACTCACTGTCTGCAGCAGATCTTCTGAGGAAAAACTGTAACTCTAGACAAGCTATGGGAAGGCCTAAGTCCACCGCTTCTGAAAGTTTGCATAACAGGGCTCCTGAAGTGATAGACTGTGGCAAGCATGAAAATAACTACAAAAGTGAGAAGAGCTGTAAATCAGGAACCCGGAAGGGCAGCAGTTCCTCTCGGCACAATGTAGAAGATGAAATGTCAGAACTTGTGCCCTCAAGCTTGCCAGACACCTCCCCTATAGAGGTAGTGAATGAGTGGCTGAAGAAGATACCATCAGACAACTCCATTTATGAAGTGGGAGACAACTTTGAGGAGTGCTGTGAGGGGAGAGAAGCTGTGGAGGGACAAAAGGAATCAGAAGACTTGACTAATGATGTAACTGGGGGTGATCAGGCATTTGAGGAGGGAAAGGAGCAGCAGATAAAAGCTGAGGCTCCAGAGAAAATAAAGGACGAGATCTGTGCTCCAGAGGCAGCAGAACTAGAGCACCCAGACACCACTGACATGGCCCAGTCTCCTGAGTCAAAATGCCTCATAAGAGACAGCTTTACCAAGGGCTGCCACTCCTCTGTACAGGTGATGAAGGTACTACTGAGCTCCAAGCTGGACAGGTGTAACAGCCTGCCTGAAGTGTCCCCAGTATATGGGCGGAAAATCAGCTCCTCAGCTAAAGGGCTGCTGGACTGCCTGACTAAGCTGCAGCTGGTGGGCTCTGACCCGGCAGATGTGAAGGCCAAAAGTGACAAATACCAGGAGGTGATGGACATCCTGCAGTCGCTCTGGCTCTCTGACCCCCTAGACTGCAACCAGACCAGGCAGAAAAGTCAGCTGAAAGACCATAGCCCAGATGATGAGTGCAATCCTAGATCATCTTCAGGAGTGGATGTTAGCGGTAGCTCAGGAGAATCTGGGAAGAGCATGGGAACAGTTGATCAGGTACTGAAAGTGGGCATAGCGCAAGGCAGGATCACTCCAGTGTTAGAGCAGGATGCACCGCAGGAGCCCATTGCGTTCAGTGATGGAGAGGAGAACTCCCAGCAAGCCCTGGAGAATGCATCTG
The DNA here is from genome assembly GCF_013347855.1 of Anguilla anguilla. NCBI lineage: Eukaryota > Metazoa > Chordata > Actinopteri > Anguilliformes > Anguillidae > Anguilla > Anguilla anguilla. The sequence continues at coordinate 87,753,110 of NC_049201.1, forward strand.
ACCCAGCCACCCCAGACATTGCCAGTCGAGTACAGGGCACCCCCGGGGGTGGAGAAACAGACACAGAGAAAGAGCAACAGGATGAAGAAGAGGGTCTGGCTTCAGAACAAACTATCAGGAGCAGCGAAAGCCCAAAGGATGTGATAGAAACACCCTCTTCATCAAACAAGAGTTCTGGAAATGACAGCAACCCAGAAAAATCCCCTGATGAGAAGGACCCAAAGGACACCAGCTCTGGGACATCCACATCGGTCCAAAGAGCACAGGTGACCGAAAAGACCACCCAGGACCCTGATCCTGTTTGGGTGCTGAACCTGTTGCAAAAACTGGAGAAGCAGTTTATGTCCCACTATATGACAGCAATGGCTGAGTTTAAGGTGCGGTGGGATCTGGATGAGAGTGTGCTGCTTGACACTATGATAAATGAGCTCAAGGATGAAGTTCACATGAGGATACAGTCCAGTATCAGCTGGGAACTCAAGAAGATCCAGAGCCGGGCAGCGAGAGGCCCCAGGTCGTCCCTGCAGGCCATCACACGGGAGTCTACCCAGCAAACTGAGCAGCGGCGCCAGCGGCTCAGGGTCATGCGCAACAAGTCCATTTACTCATCCCTCTCCAGGAGCGAGGAAAACTTCACCGCTACAGCCACCGACTACAGCGACCAGCGCAGTGAGGATGACTTCTGTCCCTGTGACACCTGCATGAAGAAGAAAATGGCTGCCAGATCTATCCCACCTGAGTTTGTGAATCCTCCTCCGCAGATGAAGGATTTTGATCTCCGGAAAATCCTGCAGAAGAAACAGGAGCCATCCCAGCAGAAGCAAACTGGACAGCAGGAGGCACTGGCTGGAAATAATGAGGAAGCTGAAAATCTTAAATTGGTGCCGGAGAAGTCAGAAGAGGAGAATGACGATGAAGATTGCACAGTTAAAAAATCCAGTCGAGAGGAAGGACTAGCTCAAGAGGGGGAAGGGGAAAAGAAAGGTGTGGTTGAGCAGGAAGAGGAGACAGCTGACGATGAAACAGAGGAAGGTGAGGAGGGTAGAGTAGAGGTGGGTGGAGCAGAGGAAGGGGGTGATGAAGCTGAGGACATTGAAGAGGCTGCAGAGGAAAAGGAGGATAAAGAAAGAGAGACAGATGCAGATGAAACAAGAGCAGATGAAGGTGAGGAAAAAGGTGAAGGAAAGAAAGTAGAAGACTCAAAGGCAGATGAGGAAGTAGAGGATGGAGGTGATGAAGGCTGTGCCACTGGTGACAGTAAAAATGAAGAAGTAGCTGAGAATGAGCTGAATGAGGAGGAAGAGGAAGATGAGGCAGATGATGCAAATAAGGAATTAGGCAACCAAGCAGATGATGGTGAATCTGGCAGGACAGGCACAGAAAAGACTGAAGAGAAAAGGGAAACAGGGGGTGGAGACAGGCTGGAGGCAGACAGGGAGGGTTCTGGGCCTGAACCTGTAAATAAAAAGAGCAGGGGAGTGAGGGAGGTGCAGGAGGAGAAGAAGCATGAGGATGAAAAGGAAAAACAAAGCAATCAAGAGGAAGACAAAAAGGAGAGGTGTGGAGAGGAAGCGGATACTATTGAGGAGACTGATGGGGAAGACAATATTAACTACTGTGGTGAGGAAGAAAAGGACTTTAAAAATCACCTGATGAGACAAATAACAAAGTCTTCTATGGAATCTCAGCAAGGATCTAGAGAAAACTCCATGGATTTAGAGACTGAGGGACAGACTAATGACATTAGAAGTTCCCATGGCAGCCCCAAAGCCAGAAGCAATCACATGTATCCAGCTTCCTCAGAAGAGGAGGTCAAAGATCCAGGATGCTCCAGCACAGAGGGACACAAAATGGCTGCCAAACTAGACGGCAATGCTGAAGGGAGACATGTGGTCACTCAGACATAAAATCCTTAAAATCCACAGAATCAAGGAAGCCAAAGAAGAGCGAACTTGACCTTTATTTTTAGAGGTATAACATTAGTGTCGTAAAATAAATCTTAACTTTCAGCACTTTACTTTTTCATTCCCTGTTACTGTGAAGTCTAGGTATCTGTGTACAATCAAATATAATCATGTTGCACCTGTGAACCCAACTTTATGAACCCAGGTTTATGAAAAAGGAGAATTCTTTGAAATATAAAAATATATGAAGGAGGCTTCCTATTATTGACACTAGTACACAAGTTTATGGAAGTGAAAGGACAATATTTTTACTTCAAGAAGAAATTATGTATGGACTGTGTAGCTGATTCTTTTCTAATTATGAATGTGTCAAATGTATGTACTGGACAAAACATACTCACAGTTAAGTAAGCCTTAGCCCTACTGCATTTGACATCTAAGGAGCTGCAGATAACAGAGCATTGAGTAGCCAACAGTTTATTTATTTATTTATTTATTTATTTGCTTTCTTGCTTGTTTGTTTGTTTGAACATATTGGAACCACAGTGTATTGCCATTTTAAAACAAATTTGTGAAAAGACTACTTGAGAATTTTTGAATCAGACCATTATTTATGTTCTGTTTTACAGGGACAGAATCTCAGGGAATGTTAAACAACCCTGTGCCCTACATATGTCCTATGTCCTGTTTCCTAAATCCTATGTCATGTTTCCTGAGTCCTATGTCCTGTCCTGTGTCCTTTGTCTTGTTTCCCATGTGCTATGTCCTGTCCTGTGTCCTATGTTTTGTGTCCTGGCCTTGTGTTGAGATTTCTCAAACGAGTGTCATTGAGAAATACACACATTCCACACAACCTGCCAGTATTTATTCCTTCTGGGACTGGGTATATGCTCCAGTGTTGCTTTGAATATGTCTTGTAATATTAACCTCCAAACTGTTGCATATGATTATTTAATGAGTGTTTTCCTTTCGTCCCAAGTGTGAGAATAGAAGACCTTGCCTCTTTCACAGCCATATTGTCCTGAAGAAAACTCTTTTGCAAATAATTTTAAATGGTGAGCGGACTTCATGCACAACCATGACATCAATTCAACAAAAATATGATTTCCATTAACTTGTGTCACTTTAGGTTTGGTACGCTTGAAATACTATAATGCTCTACTAATGGAGTTAGTAAAGAGTTCACTTGGAATTTGAAGTGTATTGCATACCATATATATCTATCTTAATTAGTTCCCACTTTATCAGTAATAAACTGTATCATAGTTATAGTCTCTCTCCATGCCCACAAGGTATGCTTGCCTCTAAGGTGAAGCCACATTAGCTCACACATTTGTGGAAGATTATCAGCTGAACTGCACTTGTACTTCCACGTAGTTAGTTGAATGAAAATATACTGTTGAAGCACATGTTTTTATGGATGCTGTTTTATTGTTGTTTCATGATCTACTGAGTATTATTGGAGCTAGCAGTTGTTAAAATGCGTTCATTTGTCTTATTTGCCATCTTAAAATGCCTGCAAACTACTACATTATACTTTTTCTGGAATGGACTGAGGACTTGTCTAAAATTCTGGAAGGTTTCAAATTTTGCATATGTAATTATGTTCTTTGTTAAATAAAGTATATAAGTATTTAAACTATCATCAATTTTTTAAGCTAATTATTTCAATAACCAGATTATATTAATCAAAAGATACGGGTAGCACAGTGTCATAATGGGAAGTGGGCTTGTCACTGTTCAGGTTTCAGGTTTCTGGTTTCTGGTTTCAGAAACTGACTGACGTCACACAGGCGACACTGGTTGGTTCCGGTTGGATCTCTGGGAATGACACACAAAAACACACCTGCAATTACTGCTTCTCGCCATTGGTACCGCAAAAGAGAACGAAACGGAGATCTTCGAGATCGTAACTTTAACCTGCACTGCTTCAGTAAATATCCAGCTGTGAAAATGGATATTTGTGTGTTAAAACTGAATCTGTTTATGTTTCTCTGGATAGGGGCATCTGATAAATGCTAAACATTTAAATTTATGAGTAGGAGATTATATAGTACATTACATTACATTTATTTGCCAGACACTTGTATCCAAAGCAACGTACAATAAGTGCATATAGGAAGGTCATAGGTTTTAAATATGTAATTACTATTGTGTTGATAAAACAGATTTTATCATAGTTATAGAATAGCATAAAAAAATTCACATTTATTTTATAAGTTACCGCTATGGTTATCAGTTGTAGCTGCGGTTGTACCGTGTTTGCCTGGGACCAGTCAGAATGGGGGCGGGCTGTACCATGTTTGCCTGGGACCAGTCAGAATGGGGGTGGGCTGTGCCATGTTTGCCTGCGACCAGTCAGAATGGGGGCGGGCGGTACCATGTTTGCCTGGGACCAGTCAGAATGGGGGTGGGCTGTGCCATGTTTGCCTGCGACCAGTCAGAATGGGGGCGGGCGGTACCATGTTTGCCTGGGACCAGTCAGAATGGGGGTGGGCTGTACCATGTTTGCCTGGGACCAGTCAGAATAGGGGTGGGCTGTACCATGTTTGCCTGGGACCAGTCAGGATAGGGGTGGGCTGTACCATGTTTGCCTGGGACCAGTCAGGATAGGGGTGGGCTGTACCATGTTTGCCTGGGACCAGTCAGAATAGGGGTGGGCTGTACCATGTTTGCCTGGGACCAGTCAGGATAGGGGTGGGCTGTACCATGTTTGCCTGGGACCAGTCAGGATAGGGGTGGGCTGTGGCAGATGCCAGTGCAGTTATGTAATTACATTACATTACATTACATTACTGGCATTTGGCAGACACTCTTATCCAGAGCGACGTACAACAAAGTGTATAACCATAACCAGGAACAAGTATGACGAAAACCCTAGAAGTACCGGTCCAAGTGCCGGAAACAACCGCATAGTTCAACTTGGACCCTGAAGGTTAAACTGATTAACACTAACACAACGAGAACAGCAACAACGCAGTCTATGGAAAAAATACAAGCAGTAGTTAAGACAGGTGCATTAGCTAAGTCACCTACGAAACAGCTACCTAGTTACAACCCTAAGCTTACAGTCATTTAAGAGATTACAGGGAGGTAGGGAGGGATGGGGAGAGGTGCAGCCTGAAGAGGTGAGTCTTCAGTCGTCGCTTGAAATGGGTCAGTGTCTCAGCTGTTCTGACTTCCACGGGGAGGTCATTCCACCATCGTAGGGCCAGAACAGACAGGAGACGTGTTCTGGAAGTGCAGGTGCGAAGAGGGGGAGGTGCCAGGCGTCCTGAGGTAGCAGAACGGAGGGATCTGGCTGGCATGTAGGGTTTGAATATCTTGTGGAGGTATGCTGGGGCTGATCCCTTGACTGCCTGGTATGCTAGGACCAATGTTCTAAATTTTATGCGAGCTATAACAGGCAGCCAGTGGAGGGTAGTGAGCAGGGGAGTGACGTGGGAGTGTCTGGGGAGGAAATGTATGTAATGTAATGTAGTTAAGAAGCAGCGGGGGGTGTCCTGCCCGAGCGGCAGCAAGCAATACAATAAGGCAATGTAAAACAACATTCAAACAATACAATAATTTAAAAAAAATATGTGATGATAATACCACTTTGAAACATAAGCTGCGTTTCCACCAAAAGTACCCGGAACTACTTTTCAAGGAACTGAAAGGTTCCTTCAGCCCATTGTTGTCTGCGTTTCCACTGCGGTCTAAAGTCCCGCAGATTAGGCAAATTAGCCCACTGACGTATGAAAAAGCGACGTTGTCGTCGGTCCATCTGTCCTATGATTTCCTCTGTAACCCCACACTACCACCAAAGTAGCCTACATTATTTTCTAATAACCCGGACAGCCCGGAGGGGTTTATTCCACTTATATAAAACGGGTTACCAACAATGACTATATATAGTTACTTTTGTATTTATTGATTTTTATCGATTTAATCACCTGAAATTGAAATATTCTTCCGCGGCCGTTTGGGTATATTTTACCGTTGTCAAGCAAAACTGTCATTGGTAGTTGAATTTGGACCGTTGTTATGCAACAAATAGGATATAACAGGCCAATAGTCAGATTGTAACTGTATTATATATCCTCTCAAACACATTCATTATGTTTTTATGCGAACATTCACTTTCATGTCTTGACATCCGAGGCGACAGAATGCATTCACATTCCACAAATAACTGGCAACAAGAAATCATGCACACGTTGTAAACAATTTGCTGTTGAATTGATTACTTTCTTATCGTCAATTCCATATAGGCTAATCGCAAAATGACAAGAATAGAACGAAAACTCGGACTTGCGTGGAAATTTAAATTAGCAGTGGTACAGCCACCGTTTGCATTCTTTCAAAGTTACTGCTAGCCGAGCAACGAAGTGTGCCCTCCAGATGCGAACCATGCACCATAAATTAGTCCATAGTCTTCCTGGTCTTTTTGTGGAATTGAAGAATGGCAGAGTAAAATTATGGAAGTCTGAAAAAGCAAAAGGGACGATTACTAGAATGAACCTATTATTTTACCCTGACAAAAAGTGCGGAAGGTGATTTCCAGTTTGCTTTTACTGTATCACCAATGTAAATTACGCAGAACTACCACATACCTCACATAACTGTATCAAACGTTTTGAGTCAATTACAACGGGCTAACAAAGAAAATCCGGAAGAAAATATTCAGCAACCAAATTAAACCGTTTGAATGTTTTGGTACGTAATATGCTGTCCCAGCACGAATACTTAGCATTTTATAAAACAAATACTAAAGCAAGAAAAGAACAGAAGAGCACACGTTATAATTCCAAGACGTTGGCAGGCTATAACCAAAAGTAGGCTACTGCGCCACATAATATACAAGTTTGATTTCAAGTTATTATGAAAATAAATCGGTTTGCGGCTGCAGATTTTTAAAAATGGCGGTTGAAATAAAACACTGCAAGTAGTCGACCAATCAGAAATTTTCAGCGCTTGCGCTCCACCCCAAAGGTTCCAGTACTTTTGGAAAGTACTACCCCCTGAGCAGGGACTTTTTTGGGGGTAAAATAAAGTCCCCAGAACTTAATTTAGACCCTAGTTCCTGCGGTCGAAACGCACTGAGTTCCTCAAAAGGTTCCTAGTTCCGGGGTAAAGTTCCTGCAGTGGAAACGCAGCTATAAATACTCCTCTGTTACAGTGTTTCAAATAAAGTCTTTGAATTCAGCCAGTAACAGGGCTATCCATCTTCGGCTGTTTTTTGTAGCATGTTCCTCCATCAGGCCTTTAGTATGTCATTTTCATTAAGCACCTGTATGTAATTAATGAAACACATATTCACACAGTTACTGCAGCACAGAAAACACATATTCACACAAAGTTACTGTAGCACAGAAAACACATATTCACACAGAGTTACTGTAGCACTGAAAACACATATTCACACAGAGTTACTGTAGCACAGAAAACACATATTCACACAAAGTTACTGTAGCACAGAAAATACATATTCACACAGAGTTACTGCAGCACAGAAAACACGTATTCACACACAGTTACTGCAGCACAGAAAACACATATTCACACAAAGTTACTGCAGCACAGAAAACACATATTCACACAAAGTTACTGTAGCACAGAAAACACATATTCACACAAAGTTACTGTAGCACAGAAAACACATATTCACACAGAGTTACTGTAGCACAGAAAACACATATTCACACAAAGTTACTGTAGCACTGAAAACACATATTCACACAGAGTTACTGCAGCACAGAAAACACATATTCACACAGAGTTACTGTAGCACTGAAAACACATATTCACACAGAGTTACTGTAGCACAGAAGAGCTGCATCCCAGAGGGAGAGGCTGAGAAACGGAACTCACACACACCTGCACAGCCGGGTTCTCACTTTGAGAGTCCTCACTTTGATGTCTCTGTTAAGATCATCTTTGAGCGCTTTTTTTATTTTATTTTGAAGCATAAGTTGGTGCTCTGGTGTATTTTGGTTTTGTGAGATCTGTGATAACATACATCAAACAGGAAGCTTGTGTGGGGAGGTACACAAGCAGCTTCCTGAGAAGGAACGCTAATGAAACCAAGAATGATCTTATTTTCAAAGTCTGGATTATTTAACTGAGGTAGCCATGCATTTTTAGAATGTTGCCCTGTTTTTCATTTATATATGTATTAATTATCAGAACATCCAACAGAAAGATAATGTTTTATTTAAAAAACCATATAGATATTTTTACTTCGTTAGCAGATATGGAGTAAGTCATAATGGACAGATATTAACCCAGTCTTCACTTAGTTATGCAGGTAAAGGTTTACCTGTGCAGGTGAGGAAATGCAACTGCACTGCAGAAGTGTTCTATTTGGGGATTTAACCTTTGACCCTTTGTGTTCCAGAGTTTCCAGAGTGTAAAAATCTGACATAGTGTGTATAAACAACATCAAATGTTGATTTATACACAATTAAATCCAAAAATAGATGATAGCATTCATTAACTTTTACCGTAATTTTTATGGGCCATAAATTATATATTTTATTTCATTAGCAAGAGGTCATTCTTTATAAATTGTCAGTGTGGTGTAGGGAGAGAGCTGTTGAAAAGCTTCTTTTATATAATTAACATTTTTTTTATAATTCATAAATTAATTATTTTTGTTGATATATAAACAATTTGTTTTGTTAATTTTAATTTTTAAAAGATGTATTGGCACTACATGGCTCCTTTCTTCAGGAAACTAAAACTGTGCGTGCGGGTGAGCTCGCGGGAGAGAGAGAGTACAAGCGAGATACAGAGACCGCTCAGCCCAGCCTCAGTGACATAACACGCTCTGTGGGATGTAACTGACATCTTCTCAAAGTAGACCTCAAAACTAAGAACCAGGTATGTCTGTCATATTTCCTGATCATATCTTTGTTTATGGGACAGGACAAAAAACTGTGATCCATGCAGAAAGAGTACATATTATGACAAATATGGATACATTTTTTGTTTGGTCTGGTTTGGTTAAATTGTTGAATCAATTGCACATAAAACTTAAAGTGCTGGCTCAAGAAAGAGGACATCCGTGTACATAAATGATAAGTCAAGATTAAACAAGAGAAATCAATGTATTCGCACTCCGTATTAAAAAAAATTATGAGTGTGTGTGTATATATATATATATATATATACATGTGTGTGTGTGTGTGAGTGTATATACGCTCACACACTTTAGGGCTCACACACATTAGGGCTTTTAATTTAATTTAGCGCATTAATTTAAAATTGCTTAATGTATTAATTTATTCTTTTCACTCTTTTTTTGTCATAATTCCAAGAGCCTTTGAACGGAGACTTACATTTTATACATTTTTGTTATTTTCCATGCCTGATATTTGAATAACACACATACCATATGCTGTATATGGTGACCCAGAGGTAGAAAACTCATTTATCCATGTGCCAGTCAGCTGGGATACCAAGCAACTAAATTACTGGTCGTTCTGTACTGGGATACTGCAACATGCTTGCGTGCGTACTGTATGTCCCATTCTGTTACTAACTTACTGCATCCCTTATCTTTGACCTGCAGAATATTATATTAAATATAATTCAATAACAGTTTTTAATTTTTAAAATTTGATAAAATCTGGACCAAGCTAAAATCGATTAGACATATTAAATGGCGTCTGTTTCATTTTGTGAACACTTGATATAAAACAGATTTTAATAGCGCGTGATCGGGGCACTTCCCAGAGTCCCAGAGTGAGAATCGGCTGGCTCACAGCTTAGCTGGATAACCTTATCCAAACAGGTTAGGCTTGACAACCAGAAAAGCAACATTTAATTCTGTCTTAAAGTTACTAGCTAGCAAAATACAATATCTTAAAAGCACTGCCTCCACATCAAGCTTCCATTAGTTAAGATAATCTGGGGAGTAGTGTATTAAAAATATTAATGCAATAGGACTTCTTTAAAATAGTTAATATTAATATAATATTAATGCAGTTGATTTCCTAATTATAATGGTACTACTTTTTGGTATATAAAAGGAAGGTCACATATAGTTGTATGTAGTTATAAATGATGTAGGCCACCATATCGTTGTTTTATTTACCAACATTTTTTATCATAATATTAATGCAGTAAGATTTCTTTAGTATAATGCTAATCATTTTTCACATATAAAAGGAAGGTCACATATAGTTGTATGTAGTTATAAATGATGTAAAACAACAATGTAAAAAAATTTTTTTGTTCTGACCTGGTGTCCCATTGTTTTAGAGAAAGTCCTTAAAAAAGGTACATTTCTGTGAATTTGTAGCTTTTTATATTAACATGCTAATAATTATTTTGTCTTCCTCAAAAAGTACATTTCTTTGAAAATTACTTAATACCCTTTGATAAAAAGTAAAATTAAAACGGCTAAAATGCAACAATTTCAACGTAACTAGTCCCCGATTCTTTATAATTTAATTTGCATCAATCTCCCAAAACCTTTAAATCTCCTTTAATCTGTGTGATATTAGAGTAATCTATTGTTTTGAGACATTTCTGTAAAACACTGTAGAAGCCTAAAAAAAGAAGAAGCCTCACAGGCCGAACACTCGCACATGGTGGGGGTACACTGATCGCCCCCAAATGAGCCGGCTAGTGTGAGGCATAAGAACGAGTTTCCATCAGACTAAGCTCCGTCTGGCTCTTACTGTTACCGACTCTTACTGTTACTGAAATATTCACAAAAAAGGAATTAATTCCCACAAGGCCATGTGGACAGAGGCAACACATTACTTAACATAGGTATCAAACATATTACTGTGATTTCACATGCATTTAAAAAAAAAAGGTTTTTAAAAATCATGTAAAAAAATATTATTTTTTATTTTTGTCATATTTATTATTTTTGTCATAAAATCTAAAAGGGTACTATGGGGTTAAGGAACAAAAAATATCTAGTTCATAGGTTTAAAAAAAAATGAATTCCATATAAATTGTATTTGTATTATTTATCTATTATTAATAAATAATTTAATTAATTAAAATAATATAAACGTGAACTTGTTTTTGCTTTGACTTGCATTTGAACATGTGTACTAATGCACAGTAGATATGAACAATTCAATCTATTCACACGTCAGAATCGGCCTACAAGGTAAAAATGATTTAACAAAATATTTAAACAATTAGTATAGCGCAATTAAATCATGTGTACGAAATGGCCAGAATTTCCCAGTGTAATTAGCATTACATATTTATAACGTATAATACAGGCCTCTGTTGTATATATGTATTTAAAGAATCTTGGCTTTGCATATACATATATACAGTTGTAGGAGATTAGTACTTTAACATAAAATCAGTTTCTACAGCTGCATACTTACTACAGCATTCCAGTCAAATATCTTCACTGAAGTCACACTTTCCGAGAAGTGCAAATTGAAATTTGAAATTAATTTTAAAGTGCTTTTAATAAAGAGCCTGTCCTTTAGTGCACGGAACACAGAAGCTGTGACCGAATATTGCGCACTCTCAGAAATAAAGGAACAGTGGATCTACATTTTTGTTCTATGAGGAACACATTTCCTAAATGTATTCTGAAAGTACAATAATGTTCTATTTTGGTACTAGTAAGTACCTTTTGAATGTGAATTCCAGAACACTTAATTGTGCTCATGCGGAACCTGCACATGGATCAGGAGGCAGTCGTTAGAGCAGATAATGGTAATACAGAGTGGTTCTAAACTGGAAAAGGTCGTACACTTTCACCCTACTTATTCAATTTGTATGCCAAACAAATCATTCAAGAAGCTGGACTGTACGAAGAAGAATGTGGCAACAGAACTGGTGGAAGACTCATTAATAACTGATATGCAGATGATACGACTTTGCTTGCCGGAAACGAAGAAGACTTGAAGTACTTGCTAACGAAGATCAAAGATTGTAGTCAGCAATACGGACTACATCTGAATGTGAAGAAGACAAAGATTCTTACAAATGGACCAATAAACAACGTCACGATAAATGGAGAAGAAATTGAAGTCGTCAATGATTTCATTCTACTTGGATCAACATTCAATGTCAAGGGAAGTAGCAACCAAAAAATCAAAGGACGTATTGCACTGGGAAAATCTGCCGCCAAAGACCTGTCTAAAGTTTTCAGAAGTAAAGATATCACTTTGAAAACAAAGGTGAATCTGACTCACACCATGGTCTTTTCAATCGTTTGTGAAAGCTGGACATTAAAAAAGGATGATAGAAGAAGAATTGATGCATTCGAGTTGTGGTGCTGGCGAAGAATACTGAAAATACCATGGACTGCCAGAAGAACAAACAAATCAGTCTTAGAAGAAATACAGCCAAAATATTCCTTAGAGGCGAAGATGATGAGAGTTAGACTCTCATACTTTGGCACATTGTCAGAAAAGACCTATCACTTGAAAAGGGCATCATGTTTGGTAAAGTCGAGGGCCAACGGAAAAGAGGGAAACCTTCAATTCGACGGATTGATACAATTGCTGCAGCAATGGACGCAAACGTTAGAATGGTCAGGCAAGACCGGGCAACATTTTGCTCTGTTACACATAGGGTCGCCATGAGTCGTAAACGACTCGATGGCAACTAACTAACTAACTAAAGTACCTTTTACAAAAAAGTCACAAATTAATAATGCTAATGAATTAATAAGAGTTCCACCTCATTGACAAGCATGTGTGCCTTTTTTTTGTACATTTTTATTTCTTTTTTCACTTTTCTGAACATGTCAATTACAACTCATTTTTCTCAGAGAAATACAATTTTATGTGTGTTAATTCCAATCGGTACACAAACTGTTTTTAAAAACAGGTACAACTGATCTATTATGTGAAAGTAGTGTTTCCCTGTATAGTAGGCGTGCTGATCTACTGTATGAAAGCAGTGTTTTCCCCGTATAGTAGGCCTGCAGATCTACTGTGTGAAAGTAGTGTTTTCCCCGTATAGTAGGCCTGCTGATCTACTGTGTGAAAGTAGTGTTTTCCCCGTATAGTAGGCCTGCTGATCTACTGTGTGAAAGTGGTGTTTTCCCCGCATAGTAGGCCTGCTGATCTACTGTGTGAAGTAGTGTTTCCCCGTATAGTATGCCTGCTGATCTACTGTGTGAGGTAGTGTTTTCCCCGTATAGTTGGCCTGCTGATCTACTGTGTGAAGTAGTGTTTTCCCCATATAGTAGGCCTGCTGATCTACTGTGTGAAAGTAGTGTTTTCCCCGTATAGTAGGCCTGCTGATCTACTGTGTGAAGTAGTGTTTTCCCCATATAGTAGGCCTGCTGATCTACTGTGTGAAAGTGGTGTTTTCCCCATATAGTAGGCCTGCTGATCTACTGTGTGAAAGTAGTGTTTTCCCCGTATAGTAGGCCTGCTGATCTACTGTGTGAAGTAGTGTTTTCCCCATATAGTAGGCCTGCTGATCTACTGTGTGAAAATGGTGTTTTCCCCGCATAGTAGGCCTGCTGATCTACTGTGTGAAAGTAGTGTTTTCCCCGTATAGTAGGCCTGCTGATCTACTGTGTGAAAGTAGTGTTTTCCCCGCATAGTAGGCCTGCTGATCTACTGTGTGAAAGTAGTGCTTTCCCTGTATAGTAGGCCTGCTGATCTACTGTATGAAAGTAGAGTTTTCCCCGTATAGTTGGTCAGCAGGCTATGACGGCAGATGGGAGCAAGTCAAGTTGACGCACAAGCAAAAGAGCGTAGATTTATTTCTGGACCCGGCAGCCGTCAATGCCTACAGTCTCTGGCAACTGCACGCCCCTCATTACATTACAGTGCATTTTATGACATAGCCGAGACATGCCCTGCCCTGCTGATAATGGTTTTCTGTCTGAAGGGCATTTGCACTGAAATGGGCTTATTACACAGCGCCCTGAGACTCCTCAGAGATTCAAAACACTCGCCGGAGAAGCAACAAGCAGGGAATCCTGACCATGCCCCCCTAAATGGCCCAACCACTGTAAGTACCCACTGACTCCACCCCCCAAAATAGCTCATCCACCGCCCATACCAAACCGACCCAGCCCACTTAAAAGCCCACCCACAATAAATACCAACTGACTTCACCCCCAAAATGGCTCACCCATGACAAGCTGTTAAAAGTTTAGTTACTTCCAAAACAAATGATTCATCATTTTTTATATTTAAAATTTTCATTTTAATTCATTTTATAAAGCATTTACAAATTTGTTGGATATCAGCCTTTGAAAGAGTGATTACAGAACTGCTATACTGATGTTTGATTGATAGTGTCAGTCAACATGGATGTCCAGCTTATTTGTGTTTTATTCTCATTTTTTCAGGCATTTCCAAAGGATAGACTGGGTCCTCCATCCACAGGTATTACAGACTGAATGGTCAAAGGTCAAGTTGGATAGGTGTGATAGAAACATCCTGTTTCTTAATGAAGAGGACAAATTAGTAAATATGTGTGAAATTATAGATGTTTCTGATTTTAAAAATTATCATGCATTTATTTCCTTGTTTAAAATAGTATATTTTTGTTTGATTTCAGAGAAAGACATTGTCCTGGCTCAGTATGATTTCAAACCAATGAATGATCATGACCTTGCATTTAAACAGGGGGACAAACTGAAAATAATTAGTGAGTAAGTATGACTTCCTTCTCATCACACAGCGTCCACACATTCACCACACGCATAAATGTAACATAGCTAGTATGTTTTTAAAAAGTATATTATTGTGGCTATTGCAGATCTAAATTAGATTTGTCACTCTTTCGTTGTACTGTTTCCTAGTTTGAATGAGGTAAGTTTCTGTCATTGATTTAGAAGAACATAGTTACATGATGGATTTGAAGATTAGAATTCAGGTTATTGGTGGCTGGCTAATTTCTGGGTAACTGTGATAGGTTGTTTTGTTTTTAAGGAAAGGTGATTGGTGGCTGGCTAATTCCTGGGTAGCTGTGATAGGTTGTTATGTTTTAAAGGAAAGGGGATTGGTGGCTGGCTAAGTCCTGGGTAGCTGTGATAGGTTGTTATGTTTTTAAAGAAAGGCGATTAGTGGCTGAATAATTCCTGTGTAGCTGTGATAGGTTGTTATATTTTTAAGGAAAGGTGATTGGTGGTTGGCTAATTCCTGGGTAGCTGTGATAGGTTGTTATGTTTTAAAGGAAAGGGGATTGGTGGCTGGCTAAGTCCCTGGTCAGTGGAGAGGAGGGGTACATTCCTCGTATGTATGTGGCCAGGATGCACACCCTGGAGGTGGAAAGGTAAGCACACACCTCGCCCCTCAGAATCATTCACCTTTTCTTTTTAAAGTCTATTACAATCTGCATCATTTCTGATTAACCAATACCCAGGTCCAACAGAAAAATCATGATTCATGACATTACAGATGTTTTATCTGTGTGTATGATGTGTGTGTGTGTGTGTGGGTCTGTGCATGTTTTCCAGATGGTTCTTTGAAAATCTGAGCCGGAAGGAGACAGAGCGTTTGCTCCTAGCTCCTGGGAACAAACCTGGAGCTTTCCTCATCAGGGAGAGTGAGACCAGCAAAGGTGAGCATGAGCTAACTGAGCATGAGTATGAGATTAAACCAAGAATGAGATTAAACTTGGTATGAGATTAAACTGCACGTGTGTTTATTAAACTGAGCATGAGATTAAACCAAGAATGAGATTTAACTGGGTATGAGATTAAATTGAGATCTAACCGTATGATAATGATGGTGGTGAAGATGATGATGATAATGATGATGGTGGTGGTGATTATGGTGACGATGATGATGCCTTTTATGATGATGATGATGATGATGGTGGTGATGATGATAATGACAGTGGTGGTGGTGGTGAAATGGCCTGTATTGCAGGAGCATTCTCTCTGTCTATCAGAGACATTTTGCCTGATCGCAGGAACGTTGTGAAACATTACAAAATCCGCTGTCTGGACACCGGCGGCTACTACATCTCTCCTAAGACCAGTTTCCCCTCCCTTCAGGACCTGGTCAAGCACTACTCACGTAAGACTGCCAGAACATGCTCGCTGCTCGTGGGTTTGGGGGTGTCTCTATCTCTCTCTCTCTCTCTGATCAGGGTCTTGGGGTGTTTCTCTCTGATTGGGGGTTTGGGGGTGTCTCTCTGATTGGGGGTTCAGGGGTGTCTCTCTGATTGGGGTCTTGGGATGTTTCTCTCTGATTGGGGGTTTGGGGTTGTCTCTATGATCGGGGTTTGGGGGTGTCTCTATTAGAGTTTGGGCGTGTCTCTGATTGGGGGTTTGGGGGTGTCTTTCAGACTGGGGGTTTGGGGGTGTCTCTGATCAGGGTTTGGGGTCTCTGATTGGGGGTTTGGGGGTGTCTCTCAGATTGGGGGTTCGGGGGTGTCTCTCTGATTGGGGTTTGGGGGTGTCTCTCTGATTGGGGGTTTGGAGGTGTCTCTCTAATTGGGGTTTGGGGTGTCTTTCTGATTTGGGGTTTGGGGGTGTCTCTGATCGGGGTTTGGGGGTGTCTCTCTGATCGAGGTTTGGGGGTGTCTCTCAGACTGGGGGTTTGGGGGTGTCTCTCTGATCGGGGTTTGGGGTGTCTTTCTGATTTGGGGTTTGGGGGTGTCTTTCTCTCAGGAGTAGCTGATGGGCTGTGTCAGAGGCTAGCTTCTCCTTGTAAAGCTCAGAAGCCCCAGAATCCGTGGGCCCAGGAGACCTGGGAGATTCCCAGGGAAACGCTGCGCATGGTGAAGAAACTGGGCTGTGGGCAGTTTGGAGAGGTGTGGATGGGTGAGCAAGGCTCTGATTATCTTTCATTCATTATTATTACTTCTTGCACTTATTTTGCATACAGTCCAGTTCCTGCACCCATTTAGGGCAGGGTGCCTTAGTGCTTCTTATGGGTAGCCCTTCTCACTCTGACTACGTGGAAGGCTGCTATAGGGCTCTATTCATCTTACAGGCTATTATAAGAACAGCCAGAAGGTGGCGATAAAGATGCTGAAGGAAGGCAGTATGGAGCCGGAGGCCTTCCTGCAGGAGGCCAACCTGATGAAGGGGTTGCAGCACGACCGTCTGGTGCGTCTGTATGCCGTCGTCACGCAGCAGCCCATCTTCATCGTCACAGAGTTCATGGAAAATGGTGAGGTGCATTCTGGGATGTGTAGTGCAGATTTCATGCTCAAACACTCAATCTGGGTCTTTATTAAGAAACTCAGTTAAGAATTAATCTTATTAATAATATTTTTGTGTCTGTGCTGTTGCATGTCTGTGCTGTCGTGTTCTTTATATGCGCTGTTCTTTGTTTGTGCTTTTCAGTGTCTGAGCTGTTGTGTGTCTGTGCTGTTCTTTGTCTGAGCTGTTCTGTGTTTGTGCTGTTCTGTATCAGAGCTGTTCTGTGTCTGAGCTGTTCTGTGTCTGTGCTGTTTTGTGTTTGTGCTGTTCTGTGTCTGTGCTGTTTTGTATCTGAGCAGTTCTGTGTCTGTGCTGTTCTGTGTCTGTGCTGTTTTGTATCTGAGCTGTTCTGTGTCTGAGCTGTTCTGTGTCTGTGCTGTTCTTTGTCTGAGCTGTTCTGTGTCAGAGCTGTTCTGTGTTTGTGCTGTTCTGTATCAGAGCTGTTCTGTGTCTGAGCTGTTCTGTGTCTGTGCTGTTTTGTGTTTGTGCTGTTCTATGTCTGAGCTGTTCTGTTTCTGTGCTGTTTTGTATCTGAGCTGTTCTGTGTCTTTGCTCTTCTGTATCTGAGCTGTTCTGTATCAAAGCTGCTCTGTGTCTGTGCTGTTCTGTATCTGAGCTGTTCTGTATCAAAGCCGTTCTGTGCCTGTGCTGTTCTGTGTCTGAACTGTTCTGTGTCTGTGCTGTTTTGTATCTGAGCTGTTCTGTGCCTGTGCTGTTCTGTGTCTGAGCTGTTCTTTGTCTGAGCTCTTCTGTATCAGAGCTGTTCTGTGTTTGTGCTGTTCTGTATCAGAGCTGTTCTGTGTCTGAGCTGTTCTGTGTCTGTGCTGTTTTGTGTTTGTGCTGTTCTATGTCTGAGCTGTTCTGTGTCTGTGCTGTTTTGTATCTGAGCAGTTCTGTGCCTGTGCTGTTCTGTGTCTGAACTGTTCTGTGTCTGTGCTGTTTTGTATCTGAGCTGTTCTGTGTCTTTGCTCCTGTATCTGAGCTGTTCTGTATCAAAGCTGTTATGTGTCTGTGCTGTTCAGTATCTGAGCTGTTCTGTATCAAAGCCGTTCTGTGTCTGGGCTGTTTTGTATCTGAGCTGTTCTGTTTCTGTGCTTTTTTGTATCTGAGCTTTTCTGTATCTGTGATGTTTTGTATCTGAGCTGTTCTGTCTCTGTACTGTTCTGTATCTGAGCTGTTTTGTATTCCATTCTTCTGAAGGGAGTTTGCTTGACTTTCTGAAGACTGAAGAGGGAAATGGTCTGATGCTTCCCAAGCTGTTGGATATGTCAGCACAGGTCAGCCAGATTTTGTTATCACACAGTGTATTTAATTTGCATGAAACATCAAAAGTTAAAAATGTTCTTCTGAGACCAGTTCGCACAGGACCATGACTGCTACTGAAATACACGTTATAAAATTAAACTAAATATGTATTTCCAGTCTGCCAATCAGTGGTTACATGCTTTCTCTTCAGAAGGCAGTAATAACGTTTGTGTTCAGTTATGAGTGTATGCATCTATCAGTGCATACATCTCTATCAGTAATTAAGATCTGGACAGGATGTGACGTGGCGTTGCCATTTTCCATGCCTGTGAGATGCGCGTCATGCTGCACATCCTGCTGAAACCACTGCACATGTGACCCAAACCCGAAGCGCGCTGCGCGGACGTGAGGCAGCGGCAGGTCACGCCTACATTCTAAAAATATCCCATCCGGCACGTAGCTGTTTCATGAGTCTCTTTCCTGGCTTTGATGCGGCAGGACAGCTGGCAGACTCCTGCGTTTTCTCAGTCTTAGGCTGTGGTCTGGAGCGATTTATCTAACTCGGTAAATTAAGGGTGAAATGTTTTGCTGAACTGCCATATCTTACAGTGCTGTATTGTCCCTAATATTTTTGCTAACCCTACATGTAAGTCTAAGTGTAAAATATAATGTTTAAGTCTAAATGTAAAAGATAATCTAATGTCTTCACTTTAGACTCAGTGGAATCAGTTGATTCAGTGGAAGGGGTTTACTCAGTGGATTCAGTTGATTCAGTGGAATGGGTTGACTCAGTGGAATCAGCTCACTCAGTGGAATGGGTTGACTCAGTGGAATCAGTTGACTCAGTGGAATGGGTTGACTCAGTGGAATCAGTTGACTCAGTGGAAAGGGTTTACTCAGTGGATTCAGTTGATTCAGTTGACTCAGTGGAATGGGTTGAGTCAGTGGAATGAGTTGAATCAGTGTAATCAGTTGACTCAGTGGAATGGGTTGAGTCAGTGGAATCAGCTGACTCAGTGGAATGGGTTGACTCAGTGGAATCAGCTGACTCAGTGGATTCAATTGACTCAGTGGAATTAGTTGACTCAGTGGAATCAGCTGACTCAGTGGAATGGGTTGAGTCAGTGGAATGAGTTGAATCAGTTTACTCAGTGGAATCAGCTGACTCAGTGGATTCAGTTGACTCAGTGGACTGCTCTTGTGCAGATTGCGGAGGGCATGGCCTACATCGAGCAGAATAACTGCATCCACAGAGACCTGCGCGCGGCCAACGTCCTAGTGTCCGAAACGCTGCACTGCAAGGTGGCCGACTTCGGCCTGGCCAGGCTCATCGATTCCGAATACACAGCACATGAAGGTACAGCAATAGCACGCAACACAACATCTCAAAAGCACAGCTACACCATGCCTCCCGTCTATTATTCATATGTAGACCTGTGTATTGCGTATATCAGTAGTTATCTCACTGTCTGTGTGTTGTGTTCTGTGCCTGGAGTTCTCACGCTTGGTTTCTGTGCAGGGGCCAAGTTTCCCATCAAATGGACGGCTCCAGAGGCCATTAACTTCGGCACCTTCAGCATCAAATCTGATGTGTGGTCCTTCGGCATCCTGCTGACTGAGATCGTCACATACGGGAGAGTGCCTTACCCAGGTAAGGACCTCACCAAGGTAACGGTGTGTGTGCATGTGTGTGCGTGTGTAATATAATGACACTTCTGTTGGTGTTGGTGTGTGTACGTGTGGGTGTGTGTGTTCATGTGTGTGCCTGCGTGTGTGCGTGCATGTGTGTATGCATGTGCATGTGTGTGTGTGCATGCCTGTGTGTGTGTGTGTGCATGTGTGTGTGTTTGCACGTATGTGTGTGCATGTGTGTGTGTGTGCATGCCTGTGTGTGTGTGTGTGTGTGTGTGTTTCCACATGTGTGTGTGCATGCCTGTGTGTATGTGTGTTTGCACGTATGTGTGTGTGTGCATGCCTGTGTGTGTGTTTGCACGTGTGTGTGTTCATGACGCAGGTATGGCGAACCCGGAGGTGGTACGGAACCTGGACCGGCGGTACCGGATGCCGTGCCCGGAGGGCTGTCCCAGCGAGCTGTACCAGGTCATGCTCCGGTGCTGGAGGGAGGAGCCTGAGAACCGGCCCACCTTCGAGCACCTGCAGCACACCCTGGAGGACTTCTACATCGCCACGGAAACGCAGTATGAGAGCCAACCCTGAGCTCCTGGCCCCTCGCTGTGGGAGGTTGTTAGGGAGATGGAATTAATAAGAGTCATTAATACCTTGCAAAATATTTACTGAGAAAAATATGGGCTGTATTTCCTCTGACCAGGCCTTAGAATGTTTTAAAAATGTAAAGTTTTTATTTGTGCAATACCTACCTGCTGCCTGTGTTGGGGTTAGAGGTAGTGTTGGGGTTAAGGTTTGTGTTGAGTCAGAGGTAGTGTTGGGGTAAAGGTTAGTGTTGGCTTAGAGGTAGTGTTGGGGTTAAGGGTAGTGTTGGGTTAGAGGTAGTGTTGGGGTTAAGGTTAGTGTTGGGTTAGAGGTAGTGTTTGGGTTAAGGTTAGTGTTGGGTTAGAGGTAGTGTTGGGGTTAGGGGTAATGTTGGGGTTAGGAGACTTCCAGTTTATAAGTTTATTAGTTTTTCAGCTTTATTATTGAATCCAAATCATGTTATTATATTA
The DNA here is from genome assembly GCF_013347855.1 of Anguilla anguilla. Taxonomy (NCBI): domain Eukaryota; kingdom Metazoa; phylum Chordata; class Actinopteri; order Anguilliformes; family Anguillidae; genus Anguilla; species Anguilla anguilla. The sequence continues at coordinate 87,774,040 of NC_049201.1, forward strand.
ATAATGCAACACAGTTTAAAAGACAGTATGCTGTATATCTGATATAATTTATTAAATGTTCTTGATAAAAATGATTTGTAAATAATATAGTATTATTAATGTTATTGAATTATAACTTATAAAGCTGCAATAGGAGCAATCAGTCAGTAATGTGACCAAGCTGGGTGGTCTCTGTACTGTTGTGCAGCAGGGAGATTGCACTGCATGGCACACTCTAACCCAATCAGAACCCTGCACTGCACATCCCAACCCAATCAGAATTCTGCACTGCACACTATAACCCAATCAGAACCCTGCATTGTACATACTCACCCAATCAGAACCCTGCACTGCATACACTCACCCAATCAGAGCCATGCACTATACACTTTAACCGAATCAGAACCCTGTCCTGCACACTGTAACCCAGGGGTCCTCAATCTTATCCAAAAAGTGCCGGTGTGGGTGCTGGCTTTCATTCCAACCAAGCAATAACACACCTGGTTCTAACAATCAACCACTAGCATCTTTGCTAAGGACCTTGATTAGCAGCATCAGGTGTGTTGTAGAATCATCACTGCTTGGTTGGAACAAAAGCCTGCACCCACACCGGCCCTTCCTGAATGAGATTGAGGACCCCTGCTCTAACCCAATCATAACCCTAAACTGCAAACACTCACCCAATCAGTATCCTGCACTTCAGGTAATAAGAATACACATCAAAATTCTAAATATTTAAATCAATAAAATGTTCAAATGTCCAGGAAAAGATACAGGCTACATTGAAAAATCATTTTATCCTTAAAAACTGATGCACAAATACAAGAGTTTTTCCTCACAGTTTGGTAAGTTCACTTAATCACTTGTGAGTTCTCCTCACTCCTCACCTGAAGCTCTCTCTCTGCTCTTTGGATTCCACCTGCTTGGTGATACTTTCAAAGTATCACCTGACTGAGCAAATATAATCTTTACATCTCTACATCATGCCACGAGAGCCATAACCTTGCTATAGATCCCCTCATACAGAGCTGAGGAATAAAAGAGTGTTAAACTGAAATGAGAAAGAATGTTGAAGGGGTTCTGCATGAGACAGAAAGCACACGTGCTGTTATTGTGAACTGCTTACTCATTGTTGTGGTTGTGGTTTCCTAACAAAAAGCAGGTGACACCACAGAAGACTGGAGTACCGTTTGAGCTCTGTGCTGTGCCTGAGTGCTGTTTCTGAGTGTTGTGTCTGAGCGCTGTGTCTGAGTGCTGTGCCTCAGTGCTGTGCCTGAGTGCTGTGCCTGAGCGCTGTGCCTCAGTGCTGTGTCTGAGCACTGTGCCTGAGTGCTGTGTCTGAGTGTTGTCTGAGCGCTGTGTCTGAGTGCTGTGCCTCAGTGCTGTGTCTGAGTGCTGTACCTCAGTGCTGTATCTGAGTGCTGCGCCTCAGTGCTGTGCCTGAGTGTTGTGTCTGAGTGCTGTGCGTCAGTGCTGTGCCTGAGTGTTGTGTCTGAGTGCTGTGCGTCAGTGCTGTGCCTCTGTGTTGCGTCTGAGTGCTGTGCGTCAGTGCTGTGCCTTAGTGCTGTATCTGAGTGCTGCGCCTCAGTGCTGTGTCTGAGCGCTGTGCCTCAGTGCCATGCCTGAGTGCTGTGCGTCAGTGCTGTGTCTGAGTGCTGTGTCTGAGTGCTGTGTCTCAGTGCTGTGCCTGAGTGCGGTGTCTGAGCGCTGTGCCTGAGTGCTGTGCCTGAGTGCTGTGTCTGAGCGCTGTGCCTCAGTGCTGTGTCTGAGCGCTGTGTCTGAGTGCTATGCCTGAGTGCTGTGTCTGAGCGCTGTGCCTCAGTGCTGTGTCTGAGCGCTGTGTCTGAGCACTGTGTCTGAGTGCTATGCCTGAGTGCTGTGTCTGAGCGCTGTGCCGAAGTGCGACTACAGCGTTAGTGTCACACATGTACTACAACATTAGTGCCACACCTGTACTACAGCATTAGTGTCACACCTGTACTAAAGCATTACTGCCACACCTGTTCTACAGCATTAACGCCACACCTGTACTACAGGATTACTGCCACACCTGTTCTACAGCGTTAGTGTCACACCTGTACTACAGCATTACTGCCACACCTGTACTAAAGCATTACTGCCACACCTGTACTACAGCATTAGTGTCACACCTGTACTACAGCATTACTGCCACACCTGTACTACAGCAGTAGTGTCACACCTGTATTACTGCATTATTGTCACACCTGTACATGCTACAGCCATAGAATGCTAATCCCTTCACAAACTACAGCAATACAAATTTACAGCTGCACACAAATGGGTAGATTGGTCAGATTACCTTTATTAGTGAAGCTCATATTGTATGAAAATACAACAAATTCATATTAATGCTGAATCTTCAATTCCTTCTCCACATATTGAATGTGATCCTTTATTCTGGTGCAGTCATGTCCTGGTTTTGTGTGGTCATAAAGGGATTCTGTGCAGTCAGGGTGACTTTATGCAGTTGTGTTGTGGTAACTGGCTGTCCCACAGAGGTAGTGTTTGTGATTCTCACGTTTGTGTGGTCCTGGAATTCTTTCTCAGTGGTCACACTGTGGCAGTGTTACAGTGTTGGGTGTTCAGGTTGTGGTGGAGTGTGCGTGTTGGGTGTTCAGGTTGTGGTGGAGTGTGCGTGTTGGGTATTCAGGCTGCGGTGGAGTGTGCGTGTTGGGTATTCAGGCTGCGGTGGAATGTGCGTGTTGGGTGTTTAGGTTGTGGTGGAATGTGCGTGTTGGGTGTTTAGGTTGCGGTGGAATGTGTGTGTTGGGTGTTCAGGTTGTGGTGGAGTGTGCGTGTTGGGTATTCAGGCTGCGGTGGAGTGTGCGTGTTGGGTATTCAGGCTGCGGTGGAATGTGCGTGTTGGGTGTTTAGGTTGTGGTGGAATGTGTGTGTTGGGTGTTCAGGTTGCGGTGGAGTGTCTGATCCTTGTGCATGTTCGGTGTTCAGGTTGTGGTGGTGTGTGTGTTTTGGGTGTTCAGGTTGAGATAGTGTATATGGTCTTTGTGTGTGTTGGGTGTTCAGGGTGCGGTGGTGTGTGTGTGTGTGTTGAATGTTCAGGTTGTGGTGGTGTGTGTGTGTGTTAGGTGTTCAGGTTGTGAGAGTGTGGATGGTCTTTGTGTGTGTTGGGTGTTCAGGGTGGTATGGTGTGTGTGTGTTGGGTGTTCAGGTTGGGGTGGTGTGTGTGTTGGGACTTCAGGTTGGCATGGTGTGTGTTGGGTATACAGGTTGTATTGGTGTGGTGTGTTAGGTGTCCAGGTTATGTTGGGGTGTGTGTATGTGGGTGAGGTGGTGTGTGTGTGTTGGGTGTCCAGGTTGGGGTGGTGTGTGTGTTGGAAGTTCAGGTTGGGGTGGTGTGTATTGGGTGTACAGGTTGTATTGGTGTGGTGTGTTAGGTGTTTAGGTTATGTTAGGGTGTGTGTATGTGTTAGGTGTTCAGGTGGGAGTGGTGTGTGCGGTCTTCATGTGTGTTCAGGCTGTGAGGCAGGCCTCCACTGCGTCTCTGATGATCATGTGACCATCGAGTCGTGCCCTGGCTTCGTGCACTGAACACCTCCACCTGAGCATCAGCAGAGCCGTGGGCACAACCTGGCAGGAGGACCAGGAGGACTATTAGAGACAGGCCAGAGAGTTAATATGAGATCCATAAACACAGCATGGTTATCATCTATGCAGGTGTTCTCAGAAAACACCTGATGTTGGCAGTGTGCATGTGTATAGTACCTTGCTGCTGGTGTTGGTGGTGTGTGTGTGTGTGTGTGTGTGTAGTACCTTGCTGCAGGTGTTGGCGGTGTGGGCGTGTTCAGTGAGTGGGGCTGTGTTCATCTCCTCTGTGGGCTGGTCTGTGCTGTAGATGACCTGGATCAGGGCCCCATGGCACAGTTCCTCAGGACAACCGGAGAACATCTGCAGAGCGACTCAGTCACTGAGAACATCTACACACTAAGACTCAGTCACTGAGAACATCTACACACTAAGACTCAGCCACTGAGAACATCTACACACTGAGGCTCAGTCACTGAGAACATCTCTACATGAGTCTCAGTCACTGATACCATCTACACACTTAGACTTATTCACTGAGATTCAGTCACTGAGAACATCTACACACTAAGACTCAGTCACTGAGAACATCTACACACTGAGGCTCAGTCACTGAGACTCAGTCACTAAGAACATCTCCACACTGAGACTCAGTCACTGAGAACATCTCTACATGAGTCTCAGTCACTGATACCATCTACACACTTAGACTTAGTCACTGAGACTCAGTCACTAAGAACATCTACACACTAAGACTCAGTCACTAAGAACATCTACACACTAAGACTCAGTCACTGAGAACATCTACACACTGAGGCTCAGTCACTGAGACTCAGTCACTAAGAACATCTCCACACTGAGACTCAGTCACTGAGAACATCTCTACATGAGTCTCAGTCACTGATACCATCTACACACTTAGACTTAGTCACTGAGGCCCAGTCACTAAGAACATCTACACACTAAGACTCAGTCACTGAGAACATCTCCACATGAGACTCAGTTATTAAGACCATCTACACACTGAGACTCAGTCATTAAGACCATCTACACACTGAGGCTCAGTCACTGAGAACATCTCCACGCTGAGACTCAGTCACTGATACCATCTACACACTGAGACTCAGTCACTGAGAACATCTGCAGTGTCTCATTCACTAAGAACATCTACAGAGCAACTCAGTCACTGAGAACAGCAGCACTGTAAACACAGGTAATGTGTGATATGAGTGATTTTCACCTGAAGTAGAGATACTGCTCTTCTGAACAGTTTGCTGTTGGTCACTTTCAGATCCATCATGTAGTTCCTGTAGATTTTGCCCTTTAAGATGTGAGCTCCTGTGCTGACAGCATTCAACACCCACTTAGTGGCCAGCTCCACCTGCAGTGTCTACAAACAGGACCGGAAACACACCCATGCGCGCGCACACACACACACACACACACACACACACACACACACATGCACACACACACACACACACACACACACACTCACACACACACACAAACAACACATTCGAATACACACATGCACACACACATGCATACACACACAATAATTAAATAGACTTTTGGGCTGTAGATAAATTGTGGAACAGTTCCTGATGCTAGAGAGTTGGATGTTTTTTTCACCCTGAGGAAAGAATTCTCCTCTTCAGACGTACTGGGCCATGTGAAGGTCATAACAGATGCAAACACTTCCTTGATATTGTCCTAAGAAACCAAAGAAATATGGCGTCATTTTCATAAAGGTTCAGATGCAGTCCTATATTAGCTGCTGGGTATTAAATTAATTTGCTTTCAGTATCAGTTCATTGATTTATTTTATTTTTTGCAAAAGAACATTAGCACAATGTGCAACCACAACAGTGTCAGTGTTAAAGACACATGCCTACTGAATACAGAAGAGAAAGGAGGAGGGAAACCACATTAATCTGTTTCAAACAAAATTAAAGCAAATTAGGCCAGCAGGAATTTTAAAAGTGCTTTAATGTGCAACAAAATGTATTTGTTTGTATATGCAGCGCATTGAATTGGGTCAGGTGCTGGGCCCCTCATCTTTCCTGCCAATTCAAAGCCAGTCCACTGGAAAGCTCTTATTTTAAATGGACCCTACCGGAACACTGTGTGGCCCAGAAGCATGAATCACAGCATAGAGGCCCAAAGTTCTCTGCTTCACACAGAGAGCCAGATCTTCAACCGCATGCAAATCATCTGCAGGCAGAGGGAGTTAAATTTCATTATAAAATATTACTCAGAAATAAAGTTTTATTCCTGTGTCATGTCTACAGATTGTATATAGGTACAGTACACTTTAATCACTCTAAGTTTTTGTTGTTTAATTTCATGACATCATTCAAAGGAAATGCAAGCTAAACCAAACATTGAAATATTCCCGCTAACAAAGGCGTGCACCTGACTTACCGCCCAAAGTGAACAGAAAAATGACACTGTCTGACTCGGTCACATTCGGTAAGGTGGTTCTCACAAAGTCTTTGTGTCCAATGCAGAACTCTGGCCCCTAGAGATCAGACAGCAAGCCTCAAACTAATGCGCTTTATATGCTGAAGAGTTCTTAATCTGGAATAAACTCCCAAATCTACCCACTGAAGAAATCTTTAATCTGGAATAAACTCACAAATCTACCCACTAGAGAGATCTTTAATCTGGAATAAATTATAAATTCATATTTATGTCACTTCCTGCTGACCTTTCCTTACACATTTCATTTTTCCTGAATGAACGAGGTCTGGGACAAAGCAGCTTGCCATGCCTGTCATTTGAAGGCTGTGGTTGAGAGGATATAAATTGCGGACGGATGCTGTCCTCAACTCACCAGTGATGACAGGTCTCCCTCAGCATTACCCATTTCAGCATACCCTTCATTTATGAATCCACAAATATCACCCACATCTGCAGAAGGATAATAACTTTAGGATGATAATTGTTGACTTAAAAAGACCAATTTCATAAAGTGTTTCTAGTTTTGAATGCAATTTTTGCCAATAATGATGTCAAAACACCTGGATTTTAAAAAAGTACCATTATAAATATACCCCCAGCTGTAATGTA
>NC_049201.1:87785657-87918157 GCF_013347855.1 Anguilla anguilla
CATACGACAATAATAATGTGATAACCTCAATTGCAAGTCACAACAGGAAAATGCATATGAAAGTTCCACTGAATATATGCAGGTCGTTCTTTATTGGAGACACATGGTACTATCATTTGCTGCAAAGTTGTGGGAAACTAAACTACTTTTTGAAAGTGTAAAGGAAAGTAGAGGTAATTCAAAATTGATAAAGTTTTCAAAATGTTTTCACTTGATAACTTGATAATGCAGCATAACAAGTTAGACCATCAGTAAGGAAAAATCGCATACTGAGTGTTGTGAACCCGTGTTCAGCAGTTGTCTACGATCATGAAAATGCTTTGGATAAAAGCGTCTGCCAAATGAATGTAATGTAATGTGAACGCTTTGCATGTTTGAATTTCCTGAGTTCAATCCCCAGCATCTCCAAGAGAGAACTATCTTTGTAATTTGGCCATTTCCCAAAGTACTATTCCCGTGCTGGTAATGAAAATACCTTAGGCTCATTCCAATATATATGAATAGTTTATAAGTCCTTTCCTGATCTGTAAGTTTATGGATTTTCTCCATTTTCAAGAACATTCCAACCTTAGAAATGCTCCTTGCAGGAGCTAGGAGGCCCCTGTAGGATGCTTGAGCTAGAAGTACAAGAGCAACCTTTGCAGAAGCATTGATTTGGGAGTGCATGCTGTATAAATGAACGACCTGTGGATCCACCTCCACCCAATTGGCACGTTTGTAATTGGTGTGGCTTCAAACTGAGCTGAAATGCAAGAATATTCCATTGCCTAATATACGTTTCCATGGTTTCTTACATTCTCACATCCTTGCTTGCTTTCCTTGCTTTCTTTGATGGATGGAGCTAGGAAAGGATGCAAGGAGGTAAAAAAAATAAGCGATTGGAATGTACCCCATAATTTGTTTATCAGTGGCACAGAACCTAATGGTGAGCAGTCAGAATGGCAAGGGATGCAGCTCAGTGGTAGAGTGCATGCTTCGCAAGGTCCTGGGTTTAATTCCTAGCATCTCCACTGAAGCTTTTCCGGGTATGCACACTTTGTTTTAAACACAATCACACTGCTCTTATTCCTACCGACAGTCCACAGGATATCCCAATGAAGAGGATTCGCCTTTTACCAGCACAAACCTGCGAAATAAAGAACTCATTAAAACCATTATTTATAAATGCATTAAGATGGATTTCTTTGCTATGGAAAAGTGCATTTCAAGTTTTAACAATATACAATTATTTACAAATAACCCTGTTATTAAATAACGTCCCCACCTGAATAACCCTGTTAGTAAGTAACACCCCCACCTGAATAACCCTGCTATTAAACAGCACCCCCACCTGAATAACCCTGCTATTAAACAGCACCCCCACCTGAATAACCCTGTTATTAAACAGCACCCCCACCTGAATAACCCTGCTATTAAACAGCACCCCCACCTGAATAACCCTGTTATTAAGTAACACCCCCACCTGAATAACCCTGTAATTAAACAGCACCCCCCACCTGCTCCAGGTTGAGTGCTCCCAGGTGGGGGCTGTCTTCAGGGGCCTCCTGGGATGTCAAAAGGGCCCTAAAACACATCAGAATCTTCAGATAAAAACATTTCCCATGATCCCTCAGTGGTGACAGTCCCTCCTGTCTGAATGAGCTGCTCTTTCCCCTGGAAACCCCCATGCGCTCAAATCTAATGGCCGTAGCCCACCAGCCCAGTCGTTAGCGCTCGGGTCTAATGGCCACAGGCCGCTAACCCTGTCGTTAGCGCTCGGGTCTAATGGCCACAGGCCGCTAACCCTGTCGTTAGCGCTCGGGTCTAACGGCCACAGGCCCCTAACCCTGTCGTTAGCGCTCGGGTCTAATGGCCACAGGCCGCTAACCCTGTCGTTAGCGCTCGGGTCTAACGGCCACAGGCCCCTAACCCTGTCGTTAGCGCTCGGGTCTAATGGCCACAGGCCCCTAACCCTGTCGTTAGCGCTCGGGTCTAATGGCCACAGGCCCCTAACCCTGTCGTTAGCGCTCGGGTCTAATGGCCACAGGCCGCTAACCCTGTGGTTAGCGCTCGGGTCTAATGGCCACAGGCCCCTAACCCTGTCGTTAGCGCTCGGGTCTAATGGCCACAGGCCCCTAACCCTGTCGTTAGCGCTCGGATCTAATGACCACAGGCCCCTAACCCTGTCGTTAGTGCTCGGGTCTAATGGCCACAGGCCCCTAACCCTGACGTTAGCACTCTGGTATAATGGCCACAGGCCGCTAACCCTGTCGTTAGTGCTCGGGTCTAATGGCCACAGGCCCCTAACCCTGTTGTTAGCGCTCGGGTCTAATGGCCACAGGCCCCTAACCCTGTCGTTAGCGCTCGGGTCTAATGGCCACAGGCCCCTAACCCTGTCGTTAGCGCTCGGGTCTAATGGCCACAGGCCCCTAACCCTGACGTTAGCGCTCGGGTCTAATGGCCACAGGCCCCTAACCCTGTCGTTAGCGCTCGGGTCTAATGGCCACAGGCCCCTAACCCTGTCGTTAGTGCTCGGGTCTAATGGCCACAGGCCCCTAACCCTGTCGTTAGCGCTCGGGTCTAATGGCCACAGGCCAATAACCCTGTCGTTAGCGCTCGGGTCTAATGGCCACAGGCCCCTAACCCTGTCGTTAGCGCTCGGGTCTAATGGCCACAGGCCAATAACCCTGTCGTTAGCGCTCGGGTCTAATGGCCACAGGCCCCTAACCCTGTCGTTAGCGCTCGGGTCTAATGGCCACAGGCCGCTAACCCTGTGGTTAGCGCTCGGGTCTAATGGCCACAGGCCCCTAACCCTGTCGTTAGCGCTCAGGTCTAATGGCCACAGGCCCCTAACCCTGTTGTTAGCGCACTCGCCACTCGTAACAGATGATCACGCTCCTGCTATGCTTCATTGCATCTTTTGCAAAATCTGCCTGATCATCTTCATTCGGTCCAGTCCTTACACTAACCGTAAACCCTAACTCTAATTTGATTTTTAAGCTATTATATTATTATTATTATTATTATTATTATTATTATTATTGAAACATCTACAAAAAAGAAAAAAAATCTAAAATTACACTGTTCCTCTTCATATTAAATATTCTCTTATTCATCGGGTGCTTCATATTTCATGTACAGTAAACACATTATAAATGGTGCAACTCACTTGTCACCTCCAGCAATAATATATGCAAAGACCTCCTGCTTCTTTAATCTTTTCAGAAGTCTGTTGAAAGATGTCTGAAATATGAAGACAAACTAATGAGTAAACATGACAAATACATATGCAAGTTCCTGTGATCACATGGGCTTCAAACTTCCATCAGAAGAAGATGATTAACAGCAGCAAAGAGGCAGGGAGTTCAGGTACAGGTCTGTACATCTGTACCAGTAAGCTAAGGCTATATGGATGTATAGTTGGAGCATGAAATGAATTCTGTTTTGAAGGAAAGAATATTTGAAATGGAAGTTGAACGATGCTCCAAACAACTCCACGCTTCACACAACCAAAAAAGCACCTTCCCTGGGCGTGCTTTTCACATATTATCCCTCTATTAATAAAATAAATAAACCCCCTTTGTATGGCAAGGTACTTATGAATATTAATATTAGAAATCACATTTTTGAAGGTTAATGTAATTGTTTACCGCCAATAGATACGCCAGACGGCCCGAGGTGCCACACCCACTCATGACGATGAGACTGTCCTCTGGGCACTGTTAGAACATGAACACACTGTCAGTAACTGAGACTGTCCTCTGGGCACTGTTAGAACATGAACACACTGTCAGTAACTGAGACTGTCTTCTGGGCGCTGTTAGAACATGAACACACTGTCAGTAACTGAGACTGTCCTCTGGGCACTGTTAGAACATGAACACACTGTCAGTAACTGAGACTGTCCTCTGGGCGCTGTTAGAACATGAACACACTGTCAGTAACTGAGACTGTCCTCTGGGCGCTGTTAGAACATGAACACACTGTCAGTAACTGAGACTGTCCTCTGGGTGCTGTTAGAACATGAATACACTGTCAGTAACTGAGACTGTCCTCTGGGCACTGTTAGAACATGAACACACTGTCAGTAACTGAGACTGTCCTCTGGGCGCTGTTAGAACATGAACACACTGTCAGTAACTGAGACTGTCCTCTGGGTGCTGTTAGAACATGAACACACTGTCAGTAACTGAGACTGTCCTCTGGGCGCTGTTAGAACATGAACACACTGTCAGTAACTGAGACTGTCCTCTGGGCGCTGTTAGAACATGAACACACTGTCAGTAACTGAGACTGTCCTCTGGGCGCTGTTAGAACATGAACACACTGTCAGTAACTGAGACTGTCCTCTGGGCGCTGTTAGAACATGAACACACTGTCAGTAACTGAGACTGTCCTCTGGGCGCTGTTAGAACATGAACACACTGTCAGTAACTGAGACTGTCCTCTGGGCGCTGTTAGAACATGAACACACTGTCAGTAACTGAGACTGTCCTCTGGGCACTGTTAGAACATGAACACACTGTCAGTAACTGAGACTGTCCTCTGGGCACTGTTAGAACATGAACACACTGTCAGTAACTGAGACTGTCCTCTGGGCGCTGTTAGAACATGAACACACTGTCAGTAACTGAGACTGTCCTCTGGGCACTGTTAGAACATGAACACACTGTCAGTAACTGAGACTGTCCTCTGGGCGCTGTTAGAACATGAACACACTGTCAGTAACTGAGACTGTCCTCTGGGCGCTGTTAAACCACTAGCACTCTGTGTAACTGAGACTACTGAATGTTGCTGACGCATGATTGGTGGCTTTTGATAATGTTGATATATGATATGTGGGCCTACATTTTAGAGACAGATGATTGGTGATGATAATGATGCATTAATTTTACCTTCAAAATTTCTTCCACATTCCTGGCCACATGGACAATCGTCTGTACAACAGAGTCACTGTACAATCCCTGTACACACAAACAGAATCACTATACAATTCCAATTTACACAGAGTCACTAAATAAGCCTATTTACACAGTCAGTGTATGTTAAACTATCCAAATACGTATGGCTAATAAGGAAACCCTTTTCTTTCTCACTGTCCAAACCCATGGGTCAGGCCTATCCATGCTCCTCTGCTTCCCACTGTCAGCCCAAATCCATGGGTTAGGCCTTCCCATGCTCCTCTGCTTCCCACTGTCAGTCCAAACCCATGGGTCAGGCCTTCCCATGCTCCTCTGCTTCCCACTGTCAGTCCAAACCCATGGGTCAGGCCTTCCCATGCTCCTCTGCTTCTCACACCCTGTCCAGATCCATAGGTCAGGCCTTCCCATGCTCCTCTGCTTCTCACTGCCAGTCCAAACCCATAGGTCAGGCCTTCCCATGATCCTCCGCTTCCCCCTGCCTGCACAAACCCATGGGTCAGGCCTTCCCATGATCCTTTGCTTCCCACTGCCTGCACAAACCCATGGGTCAGGCCTTCCCATGCTCCTCTGCTTCCCACTGCCTGTCCAAACCCATGGGTCAGGCCTTCCCATGCTCCTCTGCTTCCCACTGCCTGTCCAAACCCATAGGTCAGGCCTTCCCATGATCCTCCGCTTCCCACTGCCTGCACAAACCCATGGGTCAGGCCTTCCCGTGCTCCTCTGCTTCCCACTGCCTGCACAAACCCATGGGTCAGGCCTTCCCATGCTCCTCTGCTTCCCACTGCCTGTCCAAACCCATGGGTCAGGCCTTTCCATGCTCCTCTGCTTCCCACTGCCTGTCCAAACCCATGGGTCAGGCCTTCCCATGCTCCTCTGCTTCCCACTGCCTGTCCAAACCCATAGGTCAGGCCTTCGCATGATCCTCCGCTTCCCACTGCCTGCACAAACCCATGGGTCAGGCCTTCCCGTGCTCCTCTGCTTCCCACTGCCTGCACAAACCCATGGGTCAGGCCTTCCCATGCTCCTCTGCTTCCCACTGCCTGTCCAAACCCATGGGTCAGGCCTTTCCATGCTCCTCTGCTTCCCACTGCCTGTCCAAACCCATAGGTCAGGCCTTCCCATGATCCTCCGCTTCCCACTACCTGCACAAACCCATAGGTCAGGCCTCAGCATAATGGCCCACTGGATGGAAATTATCTGTGCGGAGAGGCCATTAGACAATTCCCTCCACTCTAAACAAAGGTGCTAAGGTTGCTCACCTGGTAACCAGCGCCTCCCTCCCACAGGTGCTGAAATATCTCTGTGTCACAGTCCCGCAGCAGCTGCACCAGCTGCTCAGGCTGGGCCCGGTCCATGTCCCGGGTTCGAGAGTTGGACTTCTCAGTGATTGGCAGGTCAGGCTCATAGCTGGGCATCTGCGAGCACCATGTTCTCAGGTTAATGTGCTGTGTTCATATCTGTGCCAGTGTTTATGGAAATATGCCAAAAGGGCATGCTTATGCCTATATTTGCAGCACATCCGACTTCACCATTCTGGTTTTACAACTGCATACAACATGTGAAAGTAACAATATGTGAATATATTATTATTTATGTTATGATATTTGTGTTATTATCAGCTACTGTGTATCACCCACATGAAATACATTAGAGCAGTGTTTCTTAAAATAAGCGTCAGGACCCAAAATCGGTCATGGGAGTGTATGAGGTGGGACCTGAAATGAGTCTGTCGTCCACTAAGCTGTACTAGCATGTGTAGTTGACGGGTCCTCAGAAGATACTAAATTTATCATTTCAGTCCAGATGCTAAAAAGGTCCAGAACCAGTGCATTAGAGGATACTTCTCCCTATCACCTTTTAGACAAGGAAAGGTGTTATTATTGTTTTTTATACACCCTAGCTGAGGCATAGCTTGGAATAGGCAGCAGTAGCTGAATAGTGAGCTCTTTGTCAGATAAGTGTGGAAATCTGAACCCAGCTACACCTGTAGATACTGCACCAGGGCAAGTGATGTCACTGCCTCTTGAAAAATCACACACCCTTACCTCCCATCTGTCCATATCTGTTTGATCCTGTGCTGCTAGTGTCCTCAGGCAGTCCAGTGCTGGGGAAATGACTAATATGTACCTGTGTACTAACAGGCTAGCTGAATGCTCACCAACAGCCCCTTCTGTCTCCAGGGAAAAGAAGGAAAATAATACAGCAGAAACAGGAAAATACCAGCAGGTCTAAGTTCACAAACTGACCTTTAGTCTGCTCTCAGCCAGACACAGCCAATCAGCGCAGCTGGATCTCAGCAAGACACAGCCAGCCGCCTCAGCCTGTTCTCAACCATCACAGCCAATCAGCTCAGACTACTTTCAACGAGACAGCCAATCACCTCAGCCTGCATGGAGATGTTGATGTTGTGTCAGTTCAGCTCACATGTGTAGAGTGACCATACATCAGTTTTTTTTTTTTTTAAAGGACAGGGTGGGTGGGCATTATGAACATAGTACTAGTCGATTTGTTTATGTACAGTGTACGGAATGCGCAAAACCTAACTGGTCATTTTTAGGAATGTGGAAATCTCACCTGGATGAATATTTTTGGCCCCAGAAAGAAGAGGACGTCTGGTCAGCGGACACATGCAGGGTTACTCTAATTGATTTTAATGTGATGATATGGTGTGCCTGGAGGGGAAAAACCCAAATGTTTCCCAGTGTAGGGGTTGCCAGGCTAATGTAGTTCAATTGAACATTATTTGTACATCAGTATACAACACAGACCCCAAACCATTCTTTCTCTTCAGCTGTCACAAGCACACATGCACAGAATAAGAGGAAATATAAAAATAGACAAAGGCTCAAAGCTGGTTACGGGGCTTTATCTATAACAAAGCAATACTGTGCGTCAATGCCAGCACAGTCCAACCAGAGCACAGGAAAAATACTGTGCGTCAATTCCAGCACAGTCCAACCAGAGCACAGGAAAAATACTGTGTGTCAATGCCAGCACAGTCCAACCAGAGCACAGGAAAAATACTGTGTGTCAATGCCAGCACAGTCCAACCAGAGCACAGGAAAAATACTGTGTGTCAATGCTAGCACAGTCCAACCAGAGCACAGGAAAAATACTGTGCGTCAATGCCAGCACAGTCCAACCAGAGCACAGGAAAAATACAGTGCGTCAATTCCAGCACAGTCCAACCAGACCACAGGAAAAATACTGTGTGTCAATGCCAGCACAGTCCAACCAGAGCACAGGAAAAATACTGTGCGTCAATGCCAGCACAGTCCAACCAGAGCACAGGAAAAATACTGTGTCAATGCTAGCACAGTCCAACCAGAGCACAGGAAAAATACTGTGCGTCAATGCCAGCACAGTCCAACCAGAGCACAGGAAAAATACAGTGCGTCAATTCCAGCACAGTCCAACCAGAGCACAGGAAAATGAGACTGACAGTTTAACTTGCTTACATTACAGGTGATGGGATAGGTTACTTACATTACATGCAGTTCCAATTATATTGTGTAGCGTAAATATGAAAGTCACATGAACATATTACAACACTGTAGAATCACAGTTCAATCTGCAGGGTTGTGCAAGAGTTAACCTGGTAGCAGGAAACTCTTGGACTTTCCAGATAGCAGATAAACTCTTGGACACATTGTGCAGTTCACTAGGGAGGATTCCACCCACATATTTTCTGCAGGGAAGTTTTAATTCATCAAAAGGGATTTACTAAAACAACTTATGCTTGTTATAATTTACTGAAAATCATTTATTAAAACCACTGATGCTTGCTGGACACCACTGGGTGAAAGGTTACACTGAGGTTGTCACGCTAACTCATTTCTAAACCACATATTTCCTAACTCTCATAAACACACACACACATTCTGTCTCATGCTCTCTTTCACACACACAATCTGCCATGTCAACGACTCCAAGACGCCACAGCTGTCTTCACTCCCACTGATTAAGTTACTCAAAAATAACCCCGGACTTACAGTTAAAACACAAGCACTGTCCAAGTCCAGAGTTTCGAAACACTGCATTCTGCCACACAAATCAAAATCTCACTCATACACACATTAATAACAGCAGGCTTCTCACGTTTCTTTGCACAAGCACATATAAATGCTCCCTCCACACCTCTGTAACTAGTATACCAAATGACACCCAAGGAAACGTTGGAACTTCTCCCAACACAACAGGTAATCTCTTCTGTTCCTCTGTTTAAAAAGCAGAATTTGTGATTAAAAAGAGAAGGCAGTGATGCAGCAGATTATTTTGCTCAGAAGGAAATGCTGTTTTAAAAAGCATGCTATTAGGATGATAATTTTGCAAACAGATAATTGTATTAATATTTTGATTACCTTTGTGGGAGGTGAGAGCAGCAGTGCTTGCTTTTGGTCTGGCATGGCTTTGTGTGGATAATCCTATATTCCGTACTGGAGGACCCAGTGTTACCTGCTGCTGCTATACATGGTGTGGTGAGACTGTGTGTGTGATTCATACACTTCAGGCAGGGTATTTCACAAAGCAGGATTACTGTATTAGCTGGATAACTGTGTGGGTTTTAATCAGTGCAGTTATCCAAATAATTTAGTAATCCCACTTCATGAAACACCCCCAGAAGTGGGAAGCTGCAGGGTCTGCTGGTTTTTGTTTTCACCTTAAATACAACCACTTAGACCAAAGAAACCAGGTGAGGTGAGTTAACCTTGTAATCGACTGTAGAGTAACAACAAAAACCAGCAGATCCTGCTCTCTATTTTCAACCATAATAACAAACGTTTTATTATAATGAGCTTCAGTTGATCTCACTTAGACACTTACAGTCTACTGAAGCATGATTTACACCCTTAAAGCCATTCTATTCACATCCCAGGAATTGCAGACCAGCTCATGACAAATAACTCCAATTGAAAGAGGTTGCATTCTTAGCCTAGTCAATTACAAACTCACAGGTGAAATCAGTTGGGTCCCACTGGCTTAGAGTGTGGAAACCTACCTAAAACCATTGGTGTAAAATGAATTGAGTTTACTGCCTGCAAAAACCTGCATTTTGTTAATATAAGTTTAATCACACAATTATGGTAGAACGTAAACACATTTTCAACAACCTTAACTGATCAAGGGGTTGGTTTTGCTAGACCAGTGGTTCTCAGACTTGGTCCTGGGGGACCCCTGTGTATGCTGGTTTTCATTCTAACCTCAACAGCAATCCCAGAATTTTAACAAACTGCTAATTTTTCTTAATTAGGTGCTTTTCATGTTTTAGAGCTGGGGTTCCCAGTCTTATCCAGAAAGGGCCATTGTGGGTGCACACACCTGATCCTGATTCTACTAATCAAGGTGCTTAGCAATGACTCTAGTGGTTGATTAGTAGAATCAGGTGTGCACACCCACACTTGCCCTTTCTGGAACCCCAGCTCTAAAACATGAAAAGTACATAATTAAGAAAAATTAACAGCTTGTTAAAATTCTGGGATTGCTGTTGAGGTTGGAATGAAAAACAGCATACACAGGGGTCCCCCAGGACCGAGTTTGAGACCCACTGTGCTAGTAGACAGTGGGTCTCCAGGACGGAGGGCGGTAACCACCGCTCTATATTGCAGCACCTGTGCTGCTCCAGATGGTGCTATTCAGGCTGTGTGCAATTCACATACTCTGTACTGCAGTGCCCTGATTTACCTGTGCTGCTCCTATAGATGGCACTGTTGAGGTCATGCACTCTGTTCATCCTGCTGGTGCTGCAGCACTGCCTTCCCACTGCCCATGCTGAGAAGGTTCCAGAACACACCAGCTACTGTTATCCAGGTGTACCTGGGACTCCTGGCCACAACGGTCTGCCTGGGAGAGATGGGAAAGAGGGCGTGGCCGGCCAGAAGGGGGAGAAGGGTGACAGAGGTAGGTTGTTTATACGGTTGGGTGTGCAGAGGTAGGGTATTCATAGATAGGCTGTTCCCAGGTTGGTAGAGTGTTCACAGGTAGGGCATTCACAGATAGGCTGTTCCCAGGTTGGTAGAGTGTTCACATGTAGGGTTTGCACAGGTAGTGTTTTCACAGGTAGGGAAATCACAGATGAGGTGTTCACAGGTAGGGTATTCATAGGTTGGCTGTTCACAGGATGGTAGGGTGTTCACAGGTGGGGTAATCACAGGTAAGGTGTTCACAGGTAAATACAGTTTTACAAAACACTGCAAACTGTATATAAAGTTTAAATTCCATGTCAAAGATGTGTGTTTATGCAGATATAGTACAGCATAGATATGTGTGATTATGCAGATATAGTACAGCATAGATTTCTATGATTATGCAGATATAGTACAGCATAGATATGTGTGATTATGCAGATATAGTACAGCATAGATATGTGTGATTATGCAGATAATACACCATTGATCTGTGTGTTTATGCAGATATAGTACAGTATAGATCTGTGTTCACAGGCATGATGGGTGCACAGGGGCCTCCTGGAAAGTTTGGTCCAGCAGGCCCAGCGGGTCCAGCAGGTCCAGTGGGTGCACCAGGCCCAGTTGGTCCAACGGGTCCCAAGGGTTTGATGGGTCCAGTGGGCCCAAGTGGACCGAAGGGGGAGAAGGGAGAACGTGGCCCTGCAGGTAGAATGAAGACTGTAATACACGGTTCAAAAGCTACTGTGATCAACTGTGAAATGTCCTACTGCGGAACAACATAAAACAAAGCACAAAATTTGCACAATGTTACTGGAGTGATTAAGGGCACTGTGTTTAGAACAAGATGGTTGCAGGTTCAAATACTGGGTGGGCTGCAGCTGTTTTACCCATAAGTCACATTGAGAATAGCCAGACTGGGCTGCCATTCTCACTTTCTCCTGTTGTTTAAAAGAATGGATGGCAATAAAATGTGTTAACATATATAAGCAAATGGCTCATGTTTTTTTTTTGGCAAACCAAAGGAAATCCCATTGGATTATATCTTGTCTCTTTCAGGACCCCTGCCTGCCATAAACCTGGTGGAACTGCAGTCAGAGCTTCAGACACTGAAAGCCACTTTCAACAAAAGTGAGAGATTTTCATTTTTTGAAGAAGTCATTAAATCTTCTGAAAAGCCATAAGATGCTGAGCAGATGAGCGGAATGAAATGAGTCACAGGGCTGCATGCAGCTGAGCCAATCAGCTCTCTGCTTGGCTGCCTGCTTTGTGTTAGGAATCCTAGCCAGGTTTACGCTTCACTTCTGATACAACAGTATCGCTTTGTCTGTTGTAAATTTTAAAAACGAGTTGTGAACGAAATTAGATCAGAACTTAAAGTGCAATGTGCACAAGTGAAAAATCCAGGTTCAGAGAGTGGAAGAACTCTATGGCAGGACCTTTACTTTCTGAGCCCTGGACCTTTCTCCAATGCATGACAGTTAACTGAGCAATAAGGTGTGTCGTGTGCTTCTGTTGCAGTAACACAGTTCCACTTCACAAAAAGGGTTGGAAAGAAATTCTTTGTGTCAGATAAGAAGTTGGGGACGTTTGATGAAGCTGTTACATTGTGCAGCTCTGTCGGTGGGGTTCCTGCCCTACCGACCAACCTGGAGGAAAACCGAGCGCTTTCCGGATTTCTGTCTGGCTCCGAGTACGCCTGGCTCAGCGCAAACGACAGGAAAACCGAGGGCAAATTTGTGGACTTACAGGAGAAAGAATTCCGGTTCAGTAGCTGGAAAGATTCAGAACCAAACAACTACAAAGGACAAGAGGACTGCGCTATCTGCTACTCTGATGGCAAATGGAATGATGTCAGATGTGAAGCAACCTATCTTATTGTTTGTGAGATTTAAAGGGAAGGGAAAATTCATTTAATACTCATATTTGTATTCGCATCTAGATGTGTGTGTGTGTGTAAGTGTGATATCCAATCATACGAGCCTTCAGCTGAAAGGGCAGCCATACTGGTTGGAACAATACTCAGAAAGAAGTTTGCTTCATAAATATTGGTGTATAACCATATAAGCCAATGAACCACAGGAAATGTGTTATCTGTAGGGCCAACAGTTTGTTTCCACCATGTGAACTGCAGGGATTTGAACTTGTATTTCAATAGTTATCCTCCAGGGGTCCCCATAGCACTCCAACATCAATGTAAAGTGACTAATTGTGCAATTGTGTTTCTAAATGAGACACTTATAAAAACAATTTGTTGATCTAATACTGCGGCTCTCCAGGACCAGGACTGAGTATCACTGCAGTGATGAGAAAAATGCACCCAAATGAAGCAGTGGAGTCCAATATTATCCTAAAAGAGTTGGTGCGGGTGCAGGTTTTTAACCCAGCACTAAAGCTTTTCCACCGCATGGTACCGGCTCAACTCGACTCGACTCTACTCTACTCACTTTTGGTACCAGGTACTTTGTTTTCCACTGCAGATAGTACCCCCGTCAATGTAGCTGGTCGCCATAGCGACGCCCCATGAACCTGCCATGATGTCATCTTCAACGGGACACGCACAGGAACAATGGAGGATATCGAACGGATGGTGTTCTTGATTCTCGGTATGTGGCTGTTTGTCACAGCAAGGAGACAAATTTTGTTTCAGAGGAGGCTGAAGGCAGCAAGACAAAAGACTGCTGAAAAAAACAGGAGAGTTTGGGAAATCCTACATCAGAGCTCAGACGACGAGACAAATCTGGTTGTTCAAAGACGACGCAAGAGGATTAGTGACGATTCTCTCTGACCAATCAGTGGTCTGCAGTGTTTTCACGTCACCTTTTGGTATCGCCTCAGCTCGCTTGGAACCTCGACGGAGGTGATACCAAAAAAAAGTACCAGGTACCAGATACTATCCACAACTTTTGCCCGATGGAAAAGCAAAAAAGTCGACTAGAGTTGAGTCGAGTTGAACCGGTACCATGTGGTGGAAAAGCGGCTAAAGATACCTGATTCTACTCAGAGTCTTGATTGAGGACCTTTATTAGTTGAATCATGAATTCATTTTTTATTACCCTTTTTGTGCAAGTTAAATGTTATATAACTGCTCTCATTTTTAATGTTGGCATTTCCCACTGCTTCTAACAAAACATATTGTTTCCCTGAACAACATTTAAAAATCTGCAGTATGTTCATGGTAGTAAGTAATTGAACTGAATTTGTGTCGCTTATAAACATTGCTGTGTCATCATCTGTGCTTAATTAGTGGCAATTAGTTTATCAACCTAGATTACTGAGATGGTGCAAATTAGATAATTGTTTGAGAAGGGGTTTAACAAAGAGGCCATCGCTACCTCTAGCGCACAGGTGTCAAGCTCCAGTCCTGGAGGGCCGCAGTGTCTGCTGGTTTTTTGGGGTGTTCTCGACACAAGTGGTTCATTAAAGTCATTGATTGGCTAATGAAACCACACACCTTGTTCTCAGGGCCTTAATTGGCAGCTGATTGAAAGGAAAACACAAAAACCTGCAGACTCTGCGGCCCCCTTGGGATTCAGTTTGACACCCCTGCTCTAGCGGGTGGATAACTGCAAGAAAACGAGGGGAGACAAACTGGTGGCCCTGGTTATGTCATGTGTATACTAAGCCAAGTTACCACTGGGAAAATTTTCCATGTGTATACCATTCTACCTTGCAAAACCATAAAAATAAAAAACAACGGACCATTATTGTGACTCCTCTCACAAACCTGCGGATTCAATGGCATAGCCAAGACTAGAGACATTACATGACAGCTCGATGAAGGTATTTGAAATTGGCTCAATAAATTATTCGTAAAAAAAACAACAACAAAAAAACAACAATAATTGCA
The DNA here is from genome assembly GCF_013347855.1 of Anguilla anguilla. Lineage (NCBI taxonomy): Eukaryota > Metazoa > Chordata > Actinopteri > Anguilliformes > Anguillidae > Anguilla > Anguilla anguilla. The sequence continues at coordinate 87,800,312 of NC_049201.1, forward strand.
AAGTATGTCTGGTACGTGAATTTAACTAATATTCTGGCTCTGACTAAAACGCTTAAACCTCATCACAAAAGACTTCATGGACCATGAGCCTGTCTGATCGGAAAATTATTAGCGGAAGCGGAAGAATGTGTATAACGGAAGACATTTGAAAATGCAATAAACGTATTGAAAGTCAATTAAGTTAAGGAATACCTCTATTCTTAAATATTTTTTAAAAAAACTTGATTTATAGAGTCTGAAAGTATGTTGAGGACCTTAGAAAAAATATATCGATAACAGATTTGGTCAACAGAGAGGCTAGCGGGCTAGGATAAATTGGGTATGCATAATGAACTTCTTGCTTGCTAACTAGTCTGTTGTGTGTTCTGTTCTCTTGGTAATAGGTATTGTTGGTTGTATTTAACGGTGGCTTGATGCGTATGTTGATATTAGCTGATAGACCCTCACAAATCAAGAAATCAAATCAAGGTTTATTTGCCATATGCCCAGTAACAATACAGCATGCTAGCAGATGTCAGCTGGAAAATAAATGCTTAGATTACGTTGGCGAATGAGAGTTGTCCAACTAGTTAGCAAATAAGATAAACAGTTAAATCCGGCGGCTTTACTGTAAATTGACTGTTTACTGTAAAGTGCGCTACATCTGTGTGACTAGCTGAAGACCTAGTCACCGCACACGCGTTAGTTTCAGTTGCCTTCCGAATGTGGCTTAGTATGGGGTTGATTCGCTAGCTGTTAGCATTAGCTGTACGGACGCTTCGGTAACTTCATGCCAATGAGGAACAAGCTGGCGAGCTACGTATTACCGCGGTGCCGGTTTGACTGTATGCGGAGGGAAGGATCAGACATGAGAGTTTAAAGGACAGAGCTGGAATATCAGTGCTCTGGAAGAGACTGCTGGAGAGGCCAACCGGACAATGCCAAGAAGAAAACAATCGCACCCACAGCCGGTCAAATGTAAGTAGCGTTAGCTAGCTAAGTTGGCTTAATTGTTTTCCGGTTCCTCTTAGCACTGAACCAGTAAACATTTTACTCTGTTTAAACGCTTAATAAATACAGTGCCGAAGCCGTTTGCTGTCTGGCCTTTTTAAATCCCGCATGACCAGATACGCTGAGTTATAACCGTTGTGTTTAGCACGAACCATACCTCTAAAAAGTACCTTTGCCTAGTTCTGCTAGGTAGCAAGCTGACTTTACAAGGAAGTGAACGCTAACAAAAACATTGGCTACTGTCAACTCGCAAACCACAACTGTGTAGGCAGTGTACCGAGTGTAGGCAGTTCCATAAAGTTTAATGAAGTATTAATTTTTTTAAATGATAATATTTTCGAGTCGGCTAGTTAACTTTAGTTCTAGTCGACGGAGCGAACCCGGCTTAGGTTGTAGAACATGGTTTAATGCAAATGAAGTTTCTGCGCGCTGTTGAGTTTGTCGCAAAGCTTTTTTGTTACAAAATGAGTCTTATCAGTAATAAGTGAATAAAGTGAACAGTTAGACTCAGGTGATTTAAAAATGTGTGCTTATCTTAAGTGGGACCGATTGAGTGGCCTGTGCTTGGTGGAAGTTCTGACCTCCGGTTTGTACTGACATTTTATAATGCTGAGATAATGATACTCCTCCATACATCTCAACACATTTGTGAGCTGTTTCATCCTGTCATTGGCTGAAAAGAAGCCACTTTGTCTTCCTCTTCCTGTCTTCCTCTTCCTCTCTTTTTTAACTCCTTCCTCTATTTCCCTTGTATAAACCACCCTGCTCACCCTCTCTCCCCCTCACACCCTCTCTCGCTTACTCGCTCACCCTCACGCCCTCATTCTCAGACATGCACACACACTTTCTCTCTCTCTCTCACACACACACACACACACACAGTCACACATAGTTTTTTCTCAGACACACTCCCTCTCACAAACATGTGCTCACACACTCTCTTTCACACAAATACACACACAAACACACTCTTTTACTCTGTGTGCATGTGTGTGCTTTTGTGTGGGAGAGTAAGGAGTGTGTTTGTAATAGAGAATGTGTGCATGTGCCTGTGTGAGTGTGTGCATATGACTGATGACTGCTGGTGTGTGTGCTTGCAGTGGACTCAGAAGATGGTGTGTGTGCTTGCAGTGGACTGATGGTGTGTGTGCTTGCAGTGTACTGATACTGTGTGTGCTTGCAGTGGACTGATGGTGTGTGTGCTTGCAGTGGACTCAGAAGATGGTGTGTGTGCTTGCAGTGGACTGATGGTGTGTGTGTGCTTGCAGTGTACTCAGAAGATGGTGTGTGTGCTTGCAGTGAACTCAGAAGATGGTGTGTGTGCTTGTAGTGGACTCAGAAGATGGTGTGTGTGCTTGCAGTGGGCTCAGAAGATGGTGTGTGTGCTTGCAGTGGGCTCAGAAGATGGTGTGTGTGCTTGCAGTGGGCTCAGAAGATGGTGTGTGTGCTTGCAGTGGACTGATGGTGTGTGTGCTTGCAGTGGACCGCTGGTGTGTGTGCTTGCAGTGGACTCAGAAGATGCTGTGTGTGCTTGCAGTGGACTCAGAAGATGGTGTGTGTGCTTGCAGTGGACTGATGGTGTGTGTGCTTGCAGTGGACTGATGGTGTGTGTGCTTGCAGTGTACTGATGCTGTGTGTGCTTGCAGTGGACTCAGAAGATGGTGTGTGTGCTTGCAGTGTACTGATGCTGTGTGTGCTTGCAGTGGACTCAGAAGATGGTGTGTGTGCTTGCAGTGGACTGATGGTGTGTGTGCTTGCAGTGTACTGATGCTGTGTGTGCTTGCAGTGGACTGATGGTGTGTGTGCTTGCAGTGGACTGATGGTGTGTGTGCTTGCAGTGGACTCAGAAGATGGTGTGTGTGCTTGCAGTGGACTGATGCTGTGTGTGCTTGCAGTGGACTGATGGTGTGTGTGCTTGCAGTGGACTGATGGTGTGTGTGCTTGCAGTGGACTCAGAAGATGGTTTGTGTGCTTGCAGTGAACTGATGGTGTGTGTGCTTGTAGTGGACTGATGGTGTGTGTGCTTTTAGTGGACTCAGAAGATGGTGTGTGTGCTTGCAGTGAACTCAGAAGATGGTGTGTGTGCTTGCAGTGGACTGATGGTGTGTGTGCTTGTAGTGGACTCAGAAGATGGTGTGGCCACAGTAAATCCTGCAAGTTTAGTCTTGGAAAGTGACTTCCTCCTGGGCCAGGATCTGGAGTTTGGGGACAATGACAGCGACTACAAGATCATTGCATTTGACAAGGATTCAGGTGAGTGAGCCCTGAACAAAAATAGTTTGTCTGTTTGAATGGGATATTAGTGTGTGCTTTTCTACTTTTAGCATTCACCCCTGGATCCCAAAGGTTGCTGATCTGCCTGAATTGCCTATTAGTTATATTTGGGGCAGTGTAGTGGTTGCTGGTTCAATTCCCATTTTGGCCACTGTTTTGGTAGCCTTGAGCAAGGTTGTGCCTTGAGCAATGTGATGTCATGTAAGGTAATGTAATGTAAGGTGATGTGTAGGGTAACAACACATCTTTTGCGGGCAGAATGGCCTTGAAGCAGTACTTAAGTAGCCAGTCAGATGTTTCTAAGACTGAAAACTGGAAGTACATAAATGCTCCCAGCTTTAGGATGAGATGGTAATATTGTTCTTAATTGTTTCAAAGTGCTGCTTTATGGTAAATTATAGTAATGTATGTTAAATGGTAGCAATATCATGGACACTTGTACATGAGTTTCTAGAAAACTTAATACAAAATAATTTGGGGGTAGAGGGTAGTGAGGTTGCTTTTGATTGGTTGGTGCATCAGGGTAGAGACTATCAAGGCTGTTCTCGATTGGTCTTGCCTTCAGGGTAGTGAGGCTGTTTCTGACTGGCTGTGTGTTTTCCAGACTCGGTTGCCGTAGAGATGGGGATCCCGGTCTACTCGCTGAGTGATGAGGACTGCAGCTACAGCCAGCTGAGCCTGGAGAGCGAGGGGGAGGAGAGCGAGCAGGCAATGGGGCGGGGCCTGTCCTGCGTCCGCTGTGGCCAGCCGCTAGAGGACCCCCTGCAGGGGGCGCTGGACCTGACCCCCCCGTGCTGCCTGCACTGCAGTGAGGGGGCTGGGGCCAGGGATGAGGACAACAGTTCCGGAGGAAAAGGTGGCATGGGTGGGGCAGTGGGCAGGGGTGCAGGAGATGGTGTGGGCGGGGCAGTGGGCGGCTCTCGTAAACTGCACTCCTGTAAACTGTGCAGCTTCTCCTCCCGCTACTCCAACCACCTGAAGCGTCACATGAAGACGCACAACGGCGAGAAGCCGTACCGCTGCCCTCACTGCGCATACGCGTCTGCGCAGCTGGTCAACCTGCAGCGCCACCTGCGCATCCACACCGGCGAGAAACCCTACAGCTGCGCCCACTGCCACTTCGCCTGCAGCTCCCTGGGCAACCTGAAGAGGCACCAGCGCATGCACACACACGACAAGCCCAACAAGTGCAGCCACTGCGACTATGGAGCCAGCAGCGCGCTCAGCCTGAAGAGGCACCAGATGGGCCACAAGGCCCAAAAGTCAGAGCCGCCAGAAGGTGTGTCAGATTAAACAGAGAGCACACTGTTCTAGATTACGGTCATTTTAGATGACACTGCGCTAGATTACAGTCATTTTAGATTACACTGTGCTAGATTAGTCAATTTAAATTACACTGCGCTAGATTACAGTCATTTTAGATTACACTGTGCTAGATTAGTCAATTTAGATTACACTGTGCTAGATTAGTCAATTTAAATTACACTGCGCTAGATTACTGTCATTTTAGATTACACTGTGCTACATTAGTCATTTTAGATTACACTGTGCTAGATTAGTCATTTTAGATTACACTGCGCTAGATTAGTCATTTTAGATTACACTGTGCTAGATTACAGTCATTTTAGATTACACTGCGCTAGATTAGTCATTTTAGATTACACTGTGATAGATTACACTCAGTTTACACTGTGCTAGATTAGTCAATTTAGATTATACTGCGCTAGATTACACTCAATTTAGATTACACTGCGCTAGATTACAGTCATTTTAGATTACACTGCGCTAGATTAGTCATTTTAGATTACACTGTGCTAGATTAGTCAATTTAAATTACACTGCGCTAGATTACAGTCATTTTAGATTAGACTGTGCTAGATTACACTCAGTTTACACTGTGCTAGATTAGTCAATTTAGATTATACTGCGCTAGATTACACTCAATTTAGATTATACTGTGATAGATTAGTCATTTTAGATTACAGTGCGTTAGATTACACTTTAGATTATACTGCGCTAGATTACAGTCAATTTAGATTATACTGCGCTACATTACAGTCAGTTTATATTACACTGCACTAGATTACAGTCAATTAAGATTACACTACACTGCACTAGATTACACTTAAATTAGATTTCACTGTGCATAGAGTGCTTAATTTAGATTATACTGCTCTCAGATTAGTCAATTTAGACATTATACTCAATTGTTTAGATAACTCTGCTTGATTACTCTATTCAGATTGCCCTACACTTAGATAACACTGAATGTGCCCTACATGGTGCTGGGATTACATTCCATTTAGTTGTCAAGGAAATTAGATTGCATTCATATTTCACTGTGCTGAGATTACACCATGTTTACATTACACACAGATTACAGTGAAATGGTCACAAAGTTTCTGAAAAGCACAGTGCTGTACAACGTAATTGTAAAGGTTAGTTTTACAGAGAGAGAGAGAGAGGTGGTTAGTTATCCTGTTCAAGTCTGACGTTCAGATGAATTGCCGTTTGTTTCCCTGGTAACAGTTGCTGTGGTGTCAGACCTGACTCTGCACGTGAGCAATGAGGCGGACTTCCTCCAGAGCTACGGTGGCCTGAAGGGGGAGGGGGTCGGCCTGGGGGCGGAGTCAGACTCTCTCCCGGAGCTGCTGTTCCCCTTCACCTGCCGGCTATGCGGGGTGGTCCTGGACGACGAGGACGGCACGTCTGCGCAGATCTGCAGCAGCTGCACGCTGGACATGCTGACCAAGGCCCCGCCCAGCAGCCCGGGGGAGAGGGGTGAGCGGGTGTTCTCCTGCGCCCTGTGCTCCTTCACCACCCAGTACCCCAACCACCTGGCCCGCCACATGAAGACCCACAGCGGGGAGAAGCCCTACAAGTGCCCCCAGTGCGACTACGCCTCTGCCCACTTCGACAACCTGAAGCGTCACCACCGCGTGCACACGGGCGAGAAGCCCTACAAGTGCCACCTGTGCGACTACGCCTGCGGCAACCTGGCCAACCTCAAACGGCACCAGCGCATCCACTCCGGCGCCAAGCCCTTCCAGTGCGCCGTGTGCAGCTACAGCTGCAACCAGAGCATGAACCTGAAGCGGCACATGCTGCGGCACACCGGCGAGAAGCCCTTCTGCTGCCAGGAGTGCCCCTACACCACCGGCCACTGGGACAACTACAAACGGCACCAGAGGAAGCACGGCCACTCCGCACACGGCTGGGTCAAAGTGCAGCTGCCCCACACCGAGGAGGAGGAGGAGGAGGAGATGTAGAGGAAGAACAGGAAGGGGGAGGAGGAGGAAAGGAAGAACGAGGGGGTTTGTCCTCTCCGCTTTTCAGCACATACTTCCTGTTTGAGATGTTTTATTTGGGGGGGGTGTAGAGTCTGTGGCCCCCCCACATCCTGTTGCCTTTGGGTTAATGGTTGGGGGAGGGGTTGGGTTCTCTGGTGCCAAATGGAGAGATGCCTCTCCCCCGATTCCTCTGTACACTGTGTGTGCCTGTGTGTGTGTGTGTGTGTGTGTGTGTGTGTGCACGCGAGTACGTGTGTATATGAATGTGCCTGCGTTTGTAGATATGTTTGATTGCATATTGCGTGCTATCGGGTGATTTGAAAATCATGTTTTGTTTTTTGTTTTTTTTATTGGTTTCTTTTCGCTGTGAAAGTTTTTTTCGCTTAAATTTCCTAAGAAAATGTCGCTTAAACTCGGGCGTATCAAATGTATGATTAAAAAATATTTTTTTCATGTGTGTTGTATGGTTTCATTTTAGAATATTTACTGTCTTTTTTTGAGCAAGCATTCAGCTGAAATAAGTTTGAGCTAATAGGTTACAGAGTGCGCACCAAACAGACCGTTTTACACAGAAGCTCATTCTGGGGGCTAATGAGATCAAAGTAAATATTCCGGTACGCTTTCATACTAAGCGAGTAAAACCACAAAGTAATATAATTCTATTGTGCTGGACGTGTAAGACGGCCAAAATCAGAAGCCAGCATCGCGGTGTAGCGTAATGGTGAGCAACGACAGCCTTGCTACAACGTTGGCTAACAAGGTAGTAAAACTTGACAACGGTCTTAGCGAGTCCGTCATTCCACGGTGGTTCACACTTTCCCGTTGGGATGGTAAGTAAAGGAACGTTCACCCGAAACAGGTTGTTCCCCTGTACTTGATTGACGACAATGTAATGTTCTCAGTCGAAGTGCTCGATATGCAGTCATTTAAAGGCAGGCAAGTGGATGTTTATGACCCCAATGGACATTTAAATTACACACTGGTGTCTAATTATAATAATTTTGAACTGAGTGCGGAGGAATAGGGATTTAGAAATAAGAAAGCCTCGCGATAAGGTGTAATAGACGACTTGTGCACATTTGATTGAATTTGAGAATTAACCCCATTAATGAGCGGTTCCGGGCACGCGGATAAGCGCACACACTAAGCAGCATTTCCGTCCCCGGCAAGCCCGCTTTAGCACTGCCGCGGCAGCAAAAGCGACGATACGAGCTGACTATATAAGATTTAAAATGGTTTCGCTGTTGTACTGAATTTTTAAAGGATGGGAAAATGTTTTCCGAGATAATGTCTTAAGTGTTGACTTGTCTTCAATGAACATGATAACTCATGACCAGAACCCACCATTCGGCCATATCTAAGATCTTCAGCGTGGGGGTCTTTGACACCAACAAAAAATTATACAGGAATGGGTATTATTGGCTTTAGAAATTTGGCATTCAGAGACGAAAGCAACCTGTTAATTCTAAATGTTTTGTTTGCGAGGTTTGAAGAGGTTTCTCATTAAAAGTGTGTTCGCGATTTCCGTTCTCGCCAAAAGATGGCAGTGTTGATTTTGGACACAAAGCGTACTGGAAAGGGCTTAACAGAGGTTACATTTGGAGAAGCTTGGTTTTCGACTCAATTGGCTTCCCACAGTAAGTGTGTTTAGAGATGCTCCGAATATGTTTTTGAGTGATGACCTTTAACCTTGAGACCGGGCCTGGATAACCTAAGGTCAATTGGGCACTGACTTTGGAAAATTCAAGCCCACAGTTTTGTGTAACATGAAAACCTGAACAGTAAATATAGGCAGGCACTCATTGTTCCTAAAGGAAATAAACTAGAAATAGAGTTATATTTTAGGTGGGGATGGAGGATGAAGGTTAATAATTCTGTTTATAATTGTAATTTATTATATTAGTGCCTACATCCTTAGATTCATGTAAAAATATACAATTTGCAATATATATTTATACAAAAACTATATATGTATATAAACATGTTTTGGGCAGTACAGTGGTGCAATGGATAGTACTGTCGCCTCACACTAACATGGCCCTGGTTTCAAATGTGTAGAGTTTGCATGTTCTCCTTGTGCCTGTGTGGGCTTCCTCTGTGGACTCTGGTTTCCCCCCACACTTCAAAGATAGGTTAGGCTAACTAGAGAATAATTGGAGAAAATCGACAAGTATGTATTACATTACATTCATGTATGAGTGTGTAAGTGAATGATGTGTGTTCCCTGTGATGGGACCTGTCCGGGGTATATCCCCCCCCCCCCCCCCCCCCCCCACACACACAGAAATTACAGTTTGTGTCAAATACAGGAAAAAATCATTCACAGATAAAGTTCCGTTGGTTGTTTTATTTTTCAGAGATTGGAGCCTGCAAGGCCCAACAGGGCTCTCATTTGGACATTTGTGAGTCATAACAGCTCTACAGCAACATTTAAAATGAGCAAGAAACAACTGAAGCAAAAAGCACAACTTCATAAGAGTAGAACCTAGAACCTGGCTTGTGTTCGGTAGTTGTAATGGAAAGCAGAGCCAGGCTTGTGTTTGGTAGTTTTTGTGGAAAGCGGAGCCCGACTTTTGTTTGGTAGTTGTAATGGAAAGCAGAGCCAGGCTTGTGTTTGGTAGTTGTAATGGAAAGCAGAGCCAGGCTTGTGTTTGGTAGTTGTAATGGAAAGCAGAGCCAGACTTGTGTTTGGTAGTTGTAATGGAAAGCAGAGCCAGGCTTGTGTTTGGTAGTTGTAATGGAAAGGCCTTGTGGGCCCTGCAGTCTGCCAGGGGCCGTGAGGGCCACATCCAGCAGACGCTGGGAATGAAAGAGAAACAGGACCTGAGGCTTGGGCTCTGCTGCACAGGTAAAACTCCACCTACAGGTGAGCTTGAATGCTGAAGCTCTCGTATGCACTGGGACACTTAACATAAGGCAGGGTGGGCCTGCTGTCTGATTTGATGTTCGGGTAGCTGGTTGTGTGGTCTTGCTGGCTGATTGCATGGTGCAGTAGCTGTTTGGTGTGCGGTCTTGCTGGCTGATTGCATGGTGCAGGAGCTGGTTGGTGCGCGGTCTTGCTGGCTGATTGCATGGTGCAGGAGCTGGTTGATGTGCAGTCTTGCTGGCTGATTTCACGGTGCAGTAGCTGGTTGAAGGGGACCAAACCTCGCAGAAACACCTGACTTGGTTCCGTTTTACCAGCCACAGCAGGACGTGCTGCTTCTCTTAGCCGGAGGGGTGGGGCTTACCTGTACCTGCAGGATGGAGAAGAGAGACCCCACAGAGCTGGTTTAATGTTATGCTGCAGATATAAATCTCTCATTTGAGAGCAGTTCTGTCCTCCATGGTCTTTCTCAAAGTGAAATTCCCTTTGTTGTCCAGGTAAAACACGCATGCCTTTGTATGATTACAAACAGCAATCTTTGTTACACAAACAGCCATCTTTGTTGCACAAGCAGACATTTTGTTTGATGAATGTGTGTGATTGTTGCAGCAGTATTGCAGTGGACAGAGAGAGCTGGAAGTGTGGGCTTGTCTGTCGAGGGAAGGTCATTTCCCCTCAGACTCCGCAGCACACCGGTGTCAGCATTGCTTCTGTAATGGTGCCCATCAGAGTGAAGCTCCGCCCCTTCTGCATACCCATCAGGACATCGCCATGGTGACCAGGACCTTCCAAAACCACACACTTCCTTACATTCCATATCTGATAGTGATTCATATGGGAATATAAGGAAGCATGTAGCCCCAGAGGGCAACAGTTTGGTCTCTCGCGTTCCAGAGAACGAAGGTGATGTCGCTCAAGTTCCAGAGAACGAAGGTGATGTCTCTCACATTCCAGAGAAAGAGCAGCATCATGTAACTGAGTCATTAGCCCCATGCTGTCATTCAACCCACTTAGATGGCTGGTGCTCTACCTCCACCTGTGTATAATGCTGGTGGTCTACCTCCACCTGTGTATAATGCTGGTGGTCTAACTCCACCTGTGTATAATGCTGGTGCTCTACCTCCACCTGTGTATAATGCTGGTGGTCTAACTCCACCTGTGTATAATGCTGGTGGTCTAACTCCACCTGTGTATAATGCTGGTGCTCTAACTCCACCTGTGTATAATGCTGGTGCTCTAACTCCACCTGTGTATAATGCTGGTGCTCTAACTCCACCTGTGTGTTATGAGAAGTTATGAGAAACTTGTCCTCAGAGTGCAGTGTGTAGCAGGCAGTTAAATGCAGAAACATACTGGGTAAAGACTGAACAGTCAGATAATAGCACTCCCAGTGTTAGGGTGTGGTGTGGAAGTCAGGGGTTGGGGGGAGGGGGGGATGTCACTGCACCTTGATGAGTGGTTCTTCCTGTCCTGGTTCTTCTCCCTTGTTGTGTTCCACTGCTATCATGTGAGGTGGTGGGGGCGGGGCAGGAGGCGGGCACAGGGCTTACTTCCAGTGAAGGCAAGGGTGTCGATTTGCCCCTGGAATGTTTCCTGTCCAAAGCAAACACACCTCCAGACATCCTCATGTTACAGCCTCACGTTGGTGTCTTACTATGCCTTTACTTTCCTCATTTTCACTGAATTATATGTGGAGCTCTTACAGCCACAAACCGCACATCTGATCAAAGAGACGCAGGAACAAGTTTCATCTGGCACTCCCTCCTTCTTTCAATCTCTTTCCCCCCCTCTCTCTTTCTCTCTCTCTCTCTCTCTCTCTCTCAGCCTCTCTCTCTCCCTCTCCCCCCCCCCTATCTTATGTCCCTGAGCTTACTGACCCCCGGAGAGGTCATTCACTTTTTTCACTATTTCTTGATTGAAATGTTGATATGATATGAAATATATACATCAGTCACAGCACTATCAAAACCAAAATGATTTTAACAGCAAAATGGCCACAGTCTGTATGGACATAGCTGCGTTAGTCATGGAAAACATGCATTTTAGTATGAATTTATCATTAATATTCCTGTAAACTGAGCCATCCCAATAATATTACAGCTGCAATTGTAGTTTAAGTACTTTAAAAGTATTAAATACCATAACATCTGCTGTGAACAGAACATTGAAGTACTCACCAGTAGATTTAAAAGTGAATCCATTTAATCTTTACGGCCAGATTAAATACCAGATCTCTCACGGCCCTCGGAATGAGAGCAGTGACGTCCTGGCCTGGAGGGATCGGATCAACCCGTAAAACCACACATTTTACCTGCAGCCCGAGCGCAGAAGGCAGGCCGGATCCTGGAGCTCCTTTCTGGTAAAGGGGAGCCTGGAGCTCCTCAGTCCAGCGCCTGCTCCCTGTTCTCTGTGGCGCTTCTGGTTGTGCTCAGCGGTGGAGCTTCTGGTTGTGCTCAGCAGTGGAGCTCCTGGTTGTGTTTGACGGTGGAGCTCCTGGTTGTGTTCGACGGTGGAGCTCCTGGTTGTGCTCAGCGGTGGAGCTTCTGGTTGCGCTCGGCGGTGGAGCTTCTGGTTGTGCTCGGCGGTGGAGCTCCTGGTTGTGCTCGGTGGTGGAGCTCCTGGTTGTGCTCGGCGGTGGAGCTCCTGGTTGTGCTCGGCGGTGGGCTGCTGGTGGTGCTCTGAGGAGCTCCTGCTTGTCCCTGCCGGTGGGCTGCTGGACTGAGTCCAGGGCAGGCCTTTTCTAGCCACGGGCCTGCCACCTGCTGGTGTCCTTTAGAAGCCTGGGACTCGCCTGGACCTCCTGTCCCGTCCAATCAGCCCCATGACAGGGCACGCCAGCCTGTGAAATCACACCTCTCAGCTGTTCCCCCTGTGCCCCGGACACCCTACACCCCTCTCCCCACCCCCGAGAATGCCAGGGGCTCCCGAAAAAAGCAGCAGAGGACGGAGGGAGCAGCTGTGGGGAGCATTTTATTAGCACAGCTGAGAAGGGTGCTCAACATGACGGACCTTTCCGGAACGCGTCAGCAGTTCTTTATTTCAGCGACGAGCCACACATAAATATGTTTATTCTCTGCTCAGTTTTTCTGCTATTTCTGCTCAGCGTTCATAAAATACTTTTGAGATGTGAATAAATGTTTTCTCTTAAGTTCAGTATGTCTGGAAAGATATACTTTGAGTTTCATTCATGGGGGGATAATTCAACATTAAAGCCCAATTTTCTGTTTTCAGAGGGAGAGAAATACTTGTTTTGTGTTACATATTAGAGAAAATGCAACGTTTGAAAACAAACGATGTACTGTGTACCAATTTCTGTCATTCTGCCATGACTGGCTTTCCATTGATGTTAAAGTAATAATTTATTCAGTCATTCAGGAATATTCATGAAAGAAATGTTCCAATATAACAAAGTCCCAACAACTCAGTTTAATACGTATGTGTTCCCCTGCAGGGCAGCTGGGTCTCTGGTCTTAATCCTAGGAGGCCGCAGTCTGCTGCATGCTGAAACCTGCACACCTGCATTTTCACTGCAGTGTGTTTTTGTCATCCATGATACTGCTATCATGTCAAAAAAATGTAAATATTCAACCTTTCTTTGTCGGGTTTCAGGAGGATACACCCACACACACACATACACACACACACACACGCTCTCACACTCAACACACACACACACTCTCTCTCTCTCACACACATATGGGTCCATAATCATGCTGTAAATGCTCTGCTCACACACACTTTCACACTCTCGCACACACACTCACATGGATATACACACACACACACTTTCACACTCACACACACAGACAAACACACACCCACACACACTCTCACACACACACACACAAACACCCACACACACTCTCATACTCACACACACAAACACACACCCACACTCTCACACACACACAGACTCTCATACACACACACACACTCTCTCTCACACACACACACATGTGGGTCCATAATCATGCTGTAAATGCTCTGCTCACACACACTCTCACACTCACACACACAAACACCCACACACACTCTCACACTCACACACACAAACACACACCCACACTCACACACAAACACACCACCACACACACTCATACTCACACACACACACACACACACTCACATGGATATACACACTCACATACACACACACACTCACACACACACTCACATGGATATACACACTCTCTCTCTCTCTCACACACACACACACACACACACTCACATGGATATACACTCTCTCTCTCTCTCACACACACTCACATGGATATACACTCTCTCTCTCTCTCACACACACACACACACACATACACACTAGGGTCTTTAATCACTCATTGTAATTGTGGCTACTGCAGAAGTTCTAAAGGCTGAGGACACGCTTACACATGCTTTCATACAGTCTCTCCCTGGTGAGGAAATAAACCTGTGATGATGTCATCTCATTAGAAAAGCCTCAGTGAGCGGCCTGCATGTGTTCAGCAGTGTACAGCAGTGTTCAGCGGTAGTGTTCAGGAATGGCAGAAGCTGTTCTTGTTGTTTAAGGTCAACACCTGTGTTCTAAAATCAGGCTGGGACAGGGCAGGGCAGGCAGCCTTGTGTAGGGGTCTGGGGCCCCATTCATAGAAAGCTGCAGTAAGACTGGCTTATCCCACACACACACACACACACACACATGCACTCACACACACACACACACACACGTGCACTCACATGCACGCACACACACACACACATACACACGCACTCACACACACACACACACACGCACTCACACACACACACACACACACGCACACATGCACTCACACGCAAGCACACACACACACACACACAGGCTTATCCCGAAACCCAACCCTTCCAGCTATTTCAGAGCTCCACTCCATTCCTCCTTCAACAGCCTAGGGAAGCTCAGCCAGCCGCTAGCTAAACTGATACAGCTGTTAGAGCAGAATTCAGAACCTCTCCCCACACACACACACACACACACAGCACATGCACACACACACACACACATACTCACACACACGCTCACACACAGCACATTCATACCACCTCACAAACACTCTCACACACCCACACCCACGGAACTGCTCTTACTGATTATCATAATATATTTCAAAATGAATCTGAAAGTATAAAGAATGTGTTTTCTGAATGTGTTTGGCTGAAGCTGCATCAGGGCTTGGCTCTCTACTTTGGGAGTGTTGCACAATAGGTATCAGCTTGCCTGACACTAAGCTAGGCTAACTTTTTTACGCAATTGTTTCCAAAGCCAAGGAAGAGCTAGTCTATTTTTAAAATCACCTAGGAGCTGGCACACAGACACTATTAACTGCTCTCCAATGACACACTCATTTGTTGCTTGAGCTTAAGCTTTTCTAAGTATCAGTTTGAGACAGTTCTTATTTCAGTTTCTTCCTGTTTAGACTGAAATAGCATTGGACAGAATAAACCATAGCATAGAACGGAAACTCCAAAGCAGTTTCTCAGGAGCTAGAGTGATACACAGTAATATAATTACATACAGCAGTAACAGTAGAACTGCTGAGTCCTTAATGACTCTGTGTGTGTGAGAGAGAGAATGAATGTGTGTATGAGAAAAGAGGTAAAGAGTGTATGTGTGTAAGTGTGTTTGTTTATAAGCGTGTGTGTGTGCGTATTATTGTCTTATATTTATTGTGGTGTTATGCCTCTGTAATTATTCCCCTGTATATTTATAATTTATAGATTGCTATTGACATGTCCGGCTAATAAAGCAACTTAGAGTGTGTGTGTGCTTGGGCGTGTGTGTGTGTGTGTGTGTGTGTGCGTGCTTTAGCATGTGTGTGTATGTGTGCTTGAACATGTGTGTGTGTGTGCTGGAGCGTGTGTGTGTGTGTGTGTGTGTGCTTGAGCATGTGTGTGTGTGTGCGTGTGTGCGAGTGTCTGAGAGAGAATGTGTGCCTGTGTGTGTGGTGTCTGTCTGTATGTGTGTGAGAGAGAGCATGTGTGTGTGTATGAGTGTGTGTGCCTGCGTGCACGCATGCGTGCATGTGTGTGTTGCCAGTTGCTGGTGGGAGGTTGATACGGGAGTTCTGGATGAGAGCCCAACATTGTGACAGACCGGCAAATAAAGGTGAAAGGTCATTAGCTGAGCAGAGAACAGCCGCTGAAGAGGAACAGTCACACACCAAAAGTGTCTGGCCTCTTCTGATTCACAATGTACATAAAACTGCATTTCTCTCTTATCTGCAGTCCTCTAAGGGCACTGTGTCGGTCTGTCTGTCTGTCTCTCTGTGTGTCTGCAGTTCCATTAGGGCCCCCGTCTGTCTGTCTGTCTGTCTAATAGCATATATAAAACTTTGATGGCTAGACTCCACTTGTAGGTTCACTTTGCAACCATAGAGATTAGTGAAGGTAAAAGACTAAAAATCCTTCCTGTTAAGTGAACAGGGTGTATTCCTGAAGATCCAGGACTGTGGAAAATGGGAGCAGTTTTCCAGATTCCCACAGAAGGCAGCCGAGGTCAGGATGGGACGGGATTGCACCAGCTGCCATGGAGACCGGTCAGCGACCACCTGTGGCCATGTGACAGGTGAGCTTCCAACGATCCGCCCAGAAGGAGTCCCATCTGCTGTAGGTCTGCCGTGTCAGTGCAAATAAAGATTAGAGCACTCAGTCACAAACCCCTTTCAGTTGTTTGTATAGTGACACTAACCTTCATTTCAGATATTGTGTTTGAGCTTGTGTGTGTGTGTGTGTGCTGCCAGTGTTTGAGTGTGTGTGTGTGAGAGTGTGTGTACTGCCAATCTGTGAGTGTGTGTGTGTGTGCGTGAGAGTGTGTGTGTGTGTGCTGCCGATGTGTGTGTGTGTGTGTGTGTGTGTGCGTGAGAGTGTGTGTGTGTGTGCTGCCCATGTGAGTGTGTGTGTGTGTGTGTGTGCTGCCAGTGTTTGAGTGTGTGTGTGAGAGTGTGTGTGTGTGTTTGCTGCCAGTGTTTGAGTGTATGTGTGTGAGAGTGTGTGTGTGTGTGCTGCCAGTGTTTGAGTGTGTGTGTGAGAGTGTGTGTACTGCCAATGTGTGTGTGTGTGTGCTGCCGATGTGTGAGTGTGTGTGTGTGTGTGTGCTGCTGATGTGTGTGTGTGTGTGTGTGTGTGTGTGTGTACTGCCGATGTGTGAGTGTGTAAGTGTGTGTGTGCTGCCAGTGTCTGAGTGTGTTTTTCTGTGAGCATTATTATATTGCAGAGATACTTTATGTTCTCCTGAGATTCTTAGATTGTTGTGTTTTCATAATTCGGAATTATAACAATAACAGTTTGTATCTACAGTGGTCATCAAACACCTACCATTGCATTGAATATAGTTACAGTAACAAAAAATGGTTATGCTTCATGGGTGAGATGGTATACTGTGGGGTTAGTTTGAGGTGGTGTGCTGTATGTATTTATTGTGTGTGTGTGTGCACAGGGTTGGGAGTTGGTGTTTGTGTCTGTGCGTGACAAATCAAATCAACATTTTGGTATAGCACTGTAGTGACCTGACAGAAAGTCTTATGTCACAGAGAGCAGAAGGAAAATTGGGAAGGAACCGCACCCGAACCCCCAAAAAGCAAGCGAGCTAAAAACTGCCCAGTGGGGAGAAAAACACTCATTTTTACAGTGGAAAGAAAACTCCCCAAAGGGAAGAAATCTCAGAAACAAACTATTTCCAGTTCCTTCTCACATAGCCAGCAATGTTTGCATTAATGCCAATATTTTCATGTGGTGTTCCACAGGGCTTAAGTCTTGGGCCCATCTCATTCGCTATTTATATGCTTCCCTTGGTCAAGTTATTAAAAGCCTCAAATATGTCTCTTATCGTTGCTATGCAGACATACTCAACTGTACATCCCTTTTAAACCTAATAAGACAGACAGGTGTACCGTACTGCAAGACTGCTGACTGCCATTAAGGCTTATATGGCTAGAATTTTTCTTCAGCTAAACTGCAAGGAAACTGAAATTCTTGTTATTGGCCCAGATAGCATGACATCCAAGGAACAGTTGAGCCTCGGTTCACTAGCTACTCATGTAAGATCTTTAAGGAATTTAGGAATCATGTTTGATCTATATATCATTATTTAGGATTTTTATCATCTTAGTAATATTTATAAATTAGAGTTGGTTGTCACTCATCAAGAACTTGAATCAGTTATATATGTTTTTGTTTCATCCAGAATGGATTATTATTGGTCACTGGCTACCAGTGAAACACAGGATAGATAAAATATTAAAATATTACTAATCGCTTCATGGCACTTCTTGGTTGAGCTCCCTCTGATGTTTCTGAACTTCCGTACCCATATCTTATGGGTGGGACTCTCAGGTCATGTGACCAGGGTTTAGGGTTCAGGTTAGGACTCAGGGCATTTAAAACCAGGGGTAACTGAGCTTTTGGCACTGCACCTCCTTGGCTTGGGAGTAGTCTTCCCTGGGATATTAGATTGGTAATCACTGTGCACTGTTTTAAATGGCCTTTGAAAATCTTTTTGTACAGACAGACATTTCAGTGATGTAATTGTGTAGTGTGTTGCTGTATTGTGTGTGCCATAACGGGGTTATGCTAATTGTTTTTAATGATCTGTGAAGCACCCTGTGACGCTGACAATGGAAAGGTGCTATACAAATAAAATTTCATTAATTCAAATTTCATTCAACTATGCATAATATGATGAAGTCGTAGCAGAAGCGGAAATGCAGCACACACATGTGGACACTGTGTGGCTCAGACAGTACAGATTTACATAATGAGCTTTGGGACAGGTAAATACTGCTGCCTATGTAACGGCACAGATAAAGGATAAAGGCACAGAGAGCAACATACCATGTCACACAGAACCCAACCGCAGCCATGACCCTCCCACCCTAACCCAAACCTAACCAAGCTAAACACAAGACAATGCCATCCTGTCATCATCCTAAGCCTAACAAATGGTCCACACACACCCTCACACACACACACACACGCACCCTCACATAGACACACACTCACACACACACACCCTCACATCCACATACACTCACACACACACACACACTCTCACATGCACACACCCTCATATGCACACACACACACACACCCTCACATGCACACACACACACACACAAAGACATGCACACACACACACACCCTCACATGCACACACACACACACACTCACACTCTCTCACACACACACCCTCACATGCACACACTCATACACACACTCAGTCACACACACACACACAGGTCATAAACAGGTGCTTCCTGTCAGAAAGCAGAAGAGATATGCAGAGTCCTCTGAGAGACAGTCCTGAACTGAACATCTTAACTCTGAACCTTCCTGTCCTACCGAGAATATCACAATACAGTTTATAACAATATAATGCATTTCTGTTACAGGCTTGTAGTTTCACGTGTGTACTGTTACAGGCGTGTAGTTTCGTGTGTGTAGTGTTACTGGCATGTAGTTTCATATTTGTAGTGTTACAGTTGTGTAGTTTCATGTGTGTGTAGTGTTACTGACTTGTAGTTTCACATGTGTAGTGTTACAGGCATGTGATTGTACATGTGTGTAGTGTTAAATGGGGGGTATGTTGATTATAGTGTTTAGAATGAAGGTGTTTAGTTTCAGGGGTATGTTGATTGTAGTGTTTAGAGTTAGAGCTGTATAGGTTTGGGGGGGTGTTGAATGTAGTGTTTCAAGCTAGAGGTGTATAGTTTTGAGGGATGTGTTGATTGTAGTGTTTAGAGTTAGGTGTATAGTTTTGAGGGGTGTGTTGATTGTAGTGTTTAGAGTTAGAGGTGTATAGTTTTGAGGGGGTGTGTTGAATGTAGTGTTTAGAGTTAGAGGTGTATAGTTTCGAGGGGTGTGTTGATTGTAGTGTTTTGAGTTAGAGGTGTATAGTTTTGAGGGGTGTGTTGAATGTAGTGTTTAGAGTTAGAGGTGTATAGTTTTGGGGGGTGTTGAATGCAGTGTTTAGAGTTAGAGGTGTATAGTTTTGAGGGGTGTGTTGAATGTAGTGTTTAGAGTTAGAGGTGTATAGTTTTGAGGGGTGTGTTGAATGTAGTGTTTAGAGATAGAGGTGTATAGTTTTGGGGGGGTGTTGAATGTAGTGTCTAGAGTTAGAGGTGTATAGTTTTGAGGGGTGTGTTGAATGTAGTGTTTAAAGTTAGAGGTGTTTAGTTTTGGGGGGGTGTTGAATCTAGTGTTTAGAGTTAGCGGTGTATAGTTTTGGGGGGGTTTTGATTGTAGTGTTTAGAGTTAGAGGTGTATAGTTTTGAGGGGTGTGTTGTAATCATCCTGATTACAGGGTGGGAGTGCCGAAGGATTGTTCTGAGAAAGTGAGATAAGAAATAAATGCAGCAGTGAAGCATGACAGTGTGTGTGTGTGTGTGTGTGAGTGTGCATGTGTGTATGTGTGTGTGCGTGTGCGTGTGCGTGCGCGTGCGTGTGCGTGAGTGTGTGAGCGTGTGTGTGTGCATGCGTGTGTGTGTGTCTGTGCATGTGTGTGTACGTGTGTGTGTGTGTGTGCGTGCATGTATGTGTGTGAGAGAGAGAGAGCGTGTGTGTGTGTGTGTGTGTCTGCATTTGTGTGTGTCTGAGAGTGAGAGAGAGTGTGTGTGTATGTGTTTATTTGTGTGTGGGAGTGAGTGTGTGTGTGTGTGTGAAAGAGAGGGTTGCTGTGTGTGTCTGGGGGTGGGGGGTTGCATCAGAACAGTATGTAAATGAGCTGATTAAAAGCACATCTGGCTTTTAGAGAGGGTGTGGCTGGGGATGTCCTCGTAGTGACACTGCTGCCTCACCAGCACTTACACCTCTTCACCAGAACAACACAGACCACATCTCACCAGCTTACTGAACAACATAGACTATATCTCACCAGCTTACTGAACAACACAGACCACATGGGCCAGGTAAGACTGCACTTTCTGTTTTTGGTGAATCTGTACTCCTGTATTCCAGTGTTCCATATAAACAGAAGAAAACATAAGATGGGCTGGATTTCAGTGGCCAAATTGATAACAAATTGATTCTAGGAGCAGAAAATAATGAAAAATGAAATGTTGATATTAAAGGTGCTGGAAACAGCGTGGAGCAGCAGGCGAGGACATGGAACCGAGCTCTTTGTCTGAGCTCTGGACTGGCTTTAATAGGGATATTGAGCAAGGAATGGGGCTGCGTTTTTTGTGTGCTTAAGCATGGAGTTTTTACACAGGGGTAGAAAGATGATAGATTATGGCAAAGATGAACAGGTTCTGGATCCCGATTCTGCATCACACGCTCTGTGATCTCTAAAGGTGAAGGACTGAGGGCCGGGGGATTCACTGGAATCATTGCTCTTACTTTAAGCTATTATCATTCATTTCCCAATGTTTCATCACATTCAATAGACTAATTTGAGCTAAAATGTGCACCACAGAACAATGTCCCCTCACTTTGTATGTGCATCTCGAAATGATTTCCCCTCTGTGTGTGCATCTGAGAATGATGTCTCCTCTCTCTCTGTGCATCTAAGAATTATGTCCCCTTTGTGTGTGCGTCTCAGAATGATATCCCCTCTCTCTATGTGTGCATCTGAGAAGAATGTCCCCTCTCTCTGTGTGTGCATCTGAGAATGATGTCCCCTCTGTGTGTGTGTGCATCTGAAAATGATGTCCCCTTTCCCTATGTGTGCCTCTGAGAATGATGTCCCCTCTCTCTCTGTGCGTCTGAGAATGATATACCCTCTGTGTGTGCGTCTGAGAATGATGTCCCCTCTCTCCATGTGTGCGTCTGTGAATGATGTTCCCTCTGTGTGTGCGTCTGAGAATGATGTCCCCTCTCTCTGTGTTTCAGCGTAGTTCCCAGCCTCAGCTCTACCCTGGAGACATTGTGGAGTTTCCCCGAAATAAGCATTTCTCCCACTTTGGGGTCTATTATGGAGAGAGAGACGGAGTTTCCTATGTGGCTCACCTGACCTCACGAGGTAGGAACCACTCGCTTCGATGGGTCTACACCCTTTACCCACTCATACAGTTACCCCGTCAGCTCTCTGTACCTACCCCCCCACACACCCCCCCATGCCCCTCACCCCTCTCTGCCCCGCCCACACCCCTCTATAACCCCCACACCCCCCTCTGGTGGAGGCTAGCGCCAGGGGAGCTGCCGGTGACGGGCACAGCTGGCTGTAGCTCCTCCCTCCATGTGCAGCAACAGTGCTTTGACAGGATGACCCACCCAGCAACTCTCGTGTGAAGGTCTAGGGAGCTTCTGTCTCTGCATGATACTTTAAAATAGTTTGCTTGTGTTCCTCTTTCACATATTTGCATGTCCTCTCTGTTATGCACAGCCTTTGAAGCAGGAACTTCTGAAGGAGAGACTTAACTTTCTTTGTCATCTCAGATTAAGCTAATACTGTTGGTTATAACATTATTTTGGATAACGTTTAATGCACAATTTATCCAAAATGGCATTAATGTACATTAACAATGTAGCTTAAACAATTTTTAATCACAATAATAATGCATCCTACCCCCTAATCACATTAATAATGTACCCAAACATGATTTACACCATTAATCACATAAATAACTTACAACATCAATTTTGCTTTATTGTATAGTGTACATTAAGTAGGTCTAAGTAAGATTGATCATTTACATAAAATCAATGGTTTAGGTAAGTTTGATGTTTTAAGTAAAATCAATGGCATAAGTAAAGCAACAGTTTGAGTAAAATCAATGGTTTTGGTAAAATTGACGATGTAAGTAAATTCTGTACATAATGAAACATGTATGTTTGATCTCCACACCTGTGGGTGGTTTTACTGAACCTTTCAGGAGTGTGTGTGTCTCTTCTCAGACTCAGATGTGAGGTGTGTGTGTCTCTTCTCAGACTCAGATGTGAGGTGTGTGTGTCTCTTCTCAGACTCAGATGTGAGGTGTGTGTGTCTATTCTCAGACTCAGATGTGAGGTGTGTGTCTATTCTCAGACTCAGATGTGAGGTGTGTGTGTGTCTCAGACTCAGATGTGAGGTGTGTGTGTGTCTCAGACTCAGATGTGAGGTGTGTGTGCCTCAGACTAAGATGTGAGGTGTGTGTGTCTCAGACTCAGATGTGAGGTGTGTGTGTCTCAGACTCAGATGTGAGGTGTGTGTGTCTCAGACTCAGTTGCGAGGTATGTTTTTCTTCTCAGACTCAGATGCCAGGTTGCTTCTGTTTGGCCGGGCCATGAAGTCCTCAGTGAAGGTGGAACCGGTAGAGCTGGTGGGGAAACATTACAAAGTCAGCAACTACCTGGATGGCACACACGCTCCGCGGGATTTCTACACTCTGGTGAAACCCGAGATTGACGAAGCCGTGGGAAAAACATTCACCTATGACATCCTGTTCCACAACTGTGAACATCAGGCCACCCTATACCGCTACGGCCTGAAGAAATCTGTACAGGTAACACACACACACACACACACACACACAGACATACACACGCACACACACACGCACACACACACACACACATACTACACACACACACACACACACACAGACACACACACTCACACACACACACACACATACTACACACACACACACACACACACACACACTACACACACTCACACACACACACACACACACACACACATACACACACACACCTACTCACACAAACCTCCTCACATACATGCACACACACACAAGCATACTCAAATACATGCACAGACACACACACAAGCATAGGCCTACTCAAATACATGCACATACACACATATACATATATGTATACACAACTGCATGTTTATTATGAATCTAGTCATATTCAATATTCATATATTTAGAAAAACAAATTAAAACATTTTAAAATGATTGAAATAAAGTAGCATATTATAATATCATTCTTGGCTGCAATGTCAGTTTTGAAACATAATTGAAACATAATTCATCTGAAGTGGATACTCCATGAGTCTAAATAATTTTCAATTAAAATGAATATAGTTCTTTCACAAGGAGAATAATGACGTAATAATTTACTTGAGGTATAATAATCAGAATTAATTTGAATTAATCACTTCATATTTGTCTCGATATAATTTTGTGCATAATTTCATAATTTTCATTATTTCATTGTCACTATTGCTACATTTATCCTAAGTTATAATAAATTAATAAATATGTATGCTTTCCTTTGCAGATTGAAAAGATCTATGGCCAGATTTACCCAACTTGGAAAGAGCTCTTTGAAAAGAAGAAACTGTAAGCAGCAGTAGAAGAAAGAGTCTCTAACATATTATTTTTGTGTGGAAGTTACTGTGCTAATGCTTTCTGTTTTTCCTTTTTGGGCCGCCAAATGGCGGAACTTCAGTTTGTATTTCTGTTCGCTCCCTCTTTAGTTTCCCCGGTGTTAATTGTATCATTGTTTTCAATTATTCAATCATTGTTTCTGTTCGCGTCTCCTTATCCCTTCCCTGTCTGGTTTGATTGTGTATTGTGCTCACCTGTGTCTTATTAGTTGCCTGTCTATTTAAGTTCTTTGTTCCCCTGACTCGGGTGCTGGTTCCTTGTGTTTCTGCCTGTGTTTCTGTGTGCATTCTTGCCCTGCCGATGTTCTGATCTGTGTTTCTTGTATTTAGAGAAGTTCTACTGTTTTCGTTATTGAGGAATTTTTGAGTTTTCATGGTTTTGCCCCTCGTGGCCACTTTGTTTGTTCCTGAGTTTTTTTGTAATTAAATTCTTTGTGTGAATTTTCCTTTTTGACACCTCCTGAGTTCTTTTTGCATTTTGAATTTGGGTCCATTTCCCCGAAAACCCTGACAAAATGTCCAGATTCACATTCACATAGCTGACCTGAGGAACAGGAAGCAGCAATGCATTATGAGTTTATATATTCACACATAGATACCACCCAAAGCAGTGACACCACCACAGCAGCCCTGCATTGCGCATGTGTCTGTTATGAGCACCAGTACTGGAGCCCCCTGATGAAACCAAAGCAAAAATAAAAAAGCTTCAACTGATGGCACAGAGGTAACTCTGTTTCCTGTTGTTACAGTTCTTCTCCACCTTCTGCATTCTGTCTGAATGTGTATGGATTTTTCTGTATTTCTCTCTCTACAGTTGTTGAAGAGTCATTCCAAATCTGTTAGCTGGGACAATAACATGTCCTTGGCTGTTGTATGACACAGATTTTTGCTGTTGGAATGTGTTTATCTTCCTCAATGATACTTCTGTCCATGTTCATTCTTTTACCCTTTTGGAAAAAAAGTACTTTAATAATCGTGTTTGTTGTGTTAAATGCACTGAGTCATGTCTTCCTTTATGCTCTGACCACAAGGAATTCAGTTGGGAATACATGTTACATTCTCTCTGGCCTCTAGAGCTCTGTTTGTGATGCTCATCGTCTCAGGAACACATGGGTTTCAGACATACGTATTGGAATCCAACATCTTTGGCCCCTAGAGGGTAGTAACAAGCTGGAAATGATTGGACAATACAATCTTAATTAGCTACACTTGGAAATTGCAGCCCATATTTCACAATAGTGAATGTCTACTGTGTTTCAGATGGGAAATAGTTGGCCATTTAATAATATCAGCATTTTTCTGCACATAAACTTTTTTTGCAAAGAAGAATGAAATGGCTGAGAAAGCTTACATTTTATTTAAATGCTGATAATCTAACGCTGCAGCTTAAACAGGAGCTGTGAAAGGAGCTGTGGCTGCTCTTTGATCTGAAGAAATCCACACATGCAACTGCCAAAAATGATTGGAATGCGTTTTGTTGGAATTTGTGTTGTGTGTGTGTTTCTGTGTGTCTGTGTGTGAGCGTGTGTGTGTGCATGTGTGTGCGCGTGTGTCTGTGTGTGTTTGAGCGTGTGTGTATGTGCATGTGTGTGTGTCTGTGTGTGTATATGTGAGCGCGTGTGTGTGTGTGCGTGCATGTGTTTCTGTGTGTCTGTGTGCATGTCTGTCTTCGTGTGTGTGTGTGCGTGTGTTTGTGTGCGTGTCTGTGTGTGCATGCGTGTGAGTGTGTGTCTGTGTGTGTGTGTGAGTGTGTGTGTAGTGTGTGTGCGTGCGTGTGTGCGTGTGTGTGAGTGTGTGTGTCTGTGTGTGTGTTTCTGTGTGTCTGTGTGTGAGCGTGTGTGTGTGTGTATGTGTGTGTGTGTGTCTGTGTTTCTGTGTGTCTGTGTGTGTGTATGTGTGTGTTTGTATGTCTGTGTGTGTGTCTGTGTGTCTTTATGTGTGTGTGTGAGCGTGTGTGTATGTGCATGTGTGTGTGTCTGTGTGTGTATATGTGAGCGCGTGTGTGTGCGTGCGTGCGTGAGTGTGTGTCTGGGTTTCTGTTAGTCTATGTGCATGTCTGTCTTTGTGTGTGTGTGTGCGTGTGTCTGTGTGCGTGTCTGTGTGTGTGTGTGAGTGTGCGTGTGTGTGTGTGCGTGTGTTTCTGTGTGTCTGTGTGTGTGTGCATGCAAGCATGCACACCACATCCCTGTAGGACACAGGACACTTGTACACAAGTATTTGAAGCTTTTTAATGAATAATTAGAAAGGGAAATTATACCGCAGATACTTCAACTCTAGGCCTTAGCAAAGGCACAGTGTTCAGCAGTTGCTCAAACACTAGACCTTAGCAAAGGATGGGACAGTGCATCAATTAATAAAACATCTGTGATATCTCTCACAAGCAATTAAACATGTAATATCTGCCTCTCCTTCCTAATTGGGCTATGCATGTTTACTCTGCCTGTTGATTGGTCCATGCATGTTTACTCTCCCTGCTGATTGGTCCATGCATGTTTACTCTCCCTGCTGATTGGTCCATGCATGTTTACTCTCCCTGCTGATTGGTCCATGCATGGTGAGTCAGAGGTTTCACAGCTTTGGGCACAGCGGGATGGCAGCTTTCTGATGCACGTCCTTCAGCCAGGAGAGCAGAATCTTATTGAGTTCAACAGGCCTGGAAAAGCAAGCACACACACATAATAATAATCATAATATAATCAAAATAAGAATAATAATCATAACCCTAATAATAATAATAATAATAATAATAATACTCACGATCATAATCATAATAATAATAATAATAATAAACACACACACATAATAATCATAATCATAATAATCATAATAATACTAATAATAATAAGCACACACACATAATAATAATCATAATAATCATAATAATAATAATAATCATAATAAAAAGCACAAACATATAATAATAATTATAATAATCATGATAATAATAATAATAATAATACGCACACACAATATTATTATTAATATTAATAATAAGCACACACACAATGTTATTATTAATAATAATAATAATAATAATAATAATAATAATAATAAGTGCACATATGCACATATAGGCACACGCACATGCACATAATAATAACAATAATAATAATAATAATTAGCACACACACACACACACATACCCATACATGCACGCACACAGAAAGAAAGATAGGCGCATGCAGAAGCATGCTCACTTCTGTTTGCTGACACAAGCTGTGTTAGATATATATAGGACAAATCAGAATAAAGAACAGAGATTTACTAGCATTGTAAATCATTCGTACTTCAAATTGTATGGAGACCCATAAGCCCACCGCTGGAAGCAAACACTAAGCCCTGCATGCTGCAAACACTAAGCCCTGCATGCTGCATACACTAAGCCCTGCATGCTGCATACACTAAGCCCTGCATGCTGCATACACTAAGCCCTGCATGCTGCATACACTAAGCCCTGCATGCTGCATACACTAAGCCCTGCACGCTGCATACACTAAGCCCTGCATGCTGCATACACTAAGCCCTACGTGCTGCATACACTAAGCCCTGCATGCTGCAAACACTAAGCCCTGCATGCTGCATACACTAAGCCCTGCATGCTGCATACACTAAGCCCTGCATGCTGCATACACTAAGCCCTGCATGCTGCATACACTAAGCCCTACATGCTGCATACACTAAGCCCTGCATGCTGCAAACACTAAGCCCTGCATGCTGCATACACTAAGCCCTGCATGCTGCATACACTAAGCCCTGCATGCTGCATACACTAAGTACTGCATGCTGCATACACTAAGCCCTGCACGCTGCATACACTAAGCCCTGCACGCTGCAAACACTAAGCCCTGCACGCTGCAAACACCAAGCCCTGCATGCTTCAAATAATAAGCCCTTATAAAATGCGTTACAAAATGCATGAATGCCTGAATGCGTTCATAACATCAGGGCGTAGTTTCTCTCCAATTCCCTTGCTCCTGCTCATGCTACACATTTGCTGTTTAACTCATTTGCTACTTAGTCGGCTTTTAAAAGTTTTTCCAGATTCTGAGTTTGGAGATTGACATGAAAAAGGCTGACAACATGATCAGGCGTATAGAGGCCACCTTTAGAGGGGTCCTGAGAAAGGCCCCTGGGACATGCATTAAAACAAGGTCTGCTCCAGGAAGCCCTCACCTCTCAATCTGGGTCCAATGGCCACAGTCTTCAATGTGCCCTCGGGTTAAGTTGGGTATCTTCACACAAGAGAAAGACACGTAGCTCATATGAGTGTTTAACTGCTTCCATCCTGTGGCTTGAATGGGACAGAGGGGATCTGAAACACTGCTCTAGCTGAGCGCTGGGACAGAGGGGGCCTGAAACACTGCTCTAGCTGAGCACTGAGCGCTGGGACAGAGGGGATCTGAAACACTGCTCTAGCTGAGTGCTGAGCGCTGGGACAGAGGGGATCTGAAACACTGCTCTAGCTGAGCACTGAGCGCTGGGACAGAGGGGGTCTGAAACACTGCTCTAGCTGAGCGTTGAGCGCTGGGACAGAGGGGGTCTGAAACACTGCTCTAGCTGAGCGCTGAGCACTGGGACAGAGGGGGCCTGAAACACTGCTCTAGCTGAGCGCTGGGACAGAGGGGATCTGAAACACTGCTCTAGCTGAGCGTTGAGCACTGAGACAGAGGGGGTCTGAAACACTGCTCTAGCTGAGAGCTGAGCGCTGGGACACAGGGGGTCTGAAACACTGCTCTAGCTGAGCGCTGGGACAGAGGGGGTCTGAAACACTGCTCTAGATGAGCGCTGAGCGCTGGGACAGAGGGGATCTGAAACACTGCTCTAGCTGAGCGCTGGGACAGAGGGGGTCTGAAACACTGCTCTAGATGAGCGCTGAGCGCTGGGACAGAGGGGATTTGAAACACTGCTCTAGCTGAGCGCTGGGACAGAGGGGGCCTGAAACACTGCTCTAGCTGAGCACTGAGACAGAGGGGATCTGAAACACTGCTCTAGCTGAGCGCTGGGACAGAGGGGGTCTGAAACACTGCTCTAGCTGAGCGCTGGGACAGAGGGGATCTGAAGCACTGCTCTAGCTGAGCACTGAGACAGAGGGGATCTGAAACACTGCTCTAGCTGAGCGCTGGGACAGAGGGGGTCTGAAACACTGCTCTAGCTGAGCGCTGAGCGCTGGGACAGAGGGGATCTGAAACACTGCTCTAGCTGAGCGCTGGGACAGAGGGGATCTGAAACACTGCTCTAGCTGAGCACTGAGCGCTGGGACAGAGGGGGTCTGAAACACTGCTCTAGCTGAGCGCTGAGCGCTGGGACAGAGGGGATCTGAAACACTGCTCTAGCTGAGCGCTGAGCGCTGGGACAGAGGGGATCTGAAACACTGCTCTAGCTGAGCGCTGGGACAGAAGGGGCCTGAAACACTGCTCTAGCTGAGCGCTGGGACAGAGGGGGTCTGAAACACTGCTCTAGCTGAGCGCTGGGACAGAGGGGGTCTGAAACACTGCTCTAGCTGAGCGCTGGGACAGAGGGGATCTGAAACACTGCTCTAGCTGAGTGCTGGGACAGAGGGGATCTGAAACACTGCTCTAGCTAAGCGCTGGGACAGAGGGGGTCTGAAACACTGCTCTAGCTGAGCGCTGAGCGCTGGGACAGAGGGGGTCTGAAACACTGCTCTAGCTGAACGCTGAGCGCTGGGACAGAGGGGGTCTGAAACACTGCTCTAGCTGAGCGCTGGGACAGAGGGGGCCTGAAACACTGCTCTAGCTGAGCGCTGGGACAGAGGGGGTCTGAAACACTGCTCTAGCTGAGCACTGAGTGCTGGGACAGAGGGGATCTGAAACACTGCTCTAGCTGAGCACTGAGACAGAGGGGATCTGAAACACTGCTCTAGCTGAGCGCTGGGACAGAGGGGATCTGAAACACTGCTCTAGCTGAGCGCTGAGCGCTGGGACAGAGGGGGTCTGAAACACTGCTCTAGCTGAGCGCTGAGCGCTGGGACAGAGGGGGTCTGAAACACTGCTCTAGCTGAGCGCTGTGCGCTGGGACAGAGGGGGTCTGAAACACTGCTCTAGCTGAGCGCTGAGCGCTGGGACAGAGGGGGTCTGAAACACTGCTCTAGCTGAGCGCTGAGCGCTGGGACAGAGGGGATCTGAAACACTGCTCTAGCTGAGCGCTGGGACAGAGGGGGTCTGAAACACTGCTCTAGCTGAGCGCTGAGCACTGAGACAGAGGGGATCTGAAACACTGCTCTAGGTGAGCGCTGGGACAGAGGGGATCTGAAACACTGCTCTAGGTGAGCGCTGGGACAGAGCAGCTCTCTCAGGTCTCACCATGGTCTCCATGCCGCTGGAGAATTTGGGAAGGAGGATCTGGTCCATCCCTGCCGTCACCATCAGGGAGGGCATCAGTATCTACAGACAGAAAAACACTGCTATTATGGGTGTGTGTGTGTGTGTGTGTGTGTGAGTGTGTGTTTGCGTGTGTGTGTGTGTGTGTGTGAGTGTGTGTTTGTGTGTGTGCGTGTGTGTGTGTGTGAGTGTGTGTGTGTGTGTGTGTGTGTGTGTGAGTGTGTGTTTGCGTGTGTGTGTGTGTGTGTGTGAGTGTGTGTTTGTGTGTGTGCGTGTGTGTGTGTGAGTGTGTGTGTGCCTACGTCTGTCTGTCTGTCATGTGTAAATTTCAGGTGTAATATTCAGGGGTAATGTGTAATGATCAGGTGTAAGGATTTTCCCTACCATAGAAAGGCTTAAGCACAGCGCCTAAATGTTTTTGCGCATCCCCTTAAGCTGAATGAATGTAAAAAGGCATTTAGGCGACATATCAGAATTAATGTAAAAACTCACAACCATCGACTCGGATGAGCAAGTTGCAAGCCATCGATAAGGTAAGCCTCAACAAAGAATACATGATATATAAACTTTTTTTTATTAGGGAGTAATTCTTGTGGATGTTAACAGCGATAGCAGATAGAGAGAAGATATAACTAATGCAGCCTATTTTACAAAGAAATTGCTAACCTAGCTAACTTACATAGATATTCATGTACTGAATTAAGTTACATTAGCCAGCAAAGCCAGTTAGTTGATGTTACATAAAGATAGCTTGACTGTCCTAACGTTAGTATCTAACGTGGCTTGTTAGCTAAAGTTAGGCTGTGTTCACACGTAACGTCTTTTTCTGATGAAAACCGCTGGTCAAAGTGTTTTTTCATTAAACAAAAAAAAAAAAAAAACACGGTTCCAAAATTGAGTTGAGAGCGCCTAAGCCCTCTGAAAACCTAGGGAAAACCCTAGGTGTGATATGTCCTGCTCAGGTGTGATGTTCAGGTGTAATGTAATACTCAGGTGTAATGCATAATGGTCAGGTAATAATATTCACCTTCCCCCTTGGCCTGGAAGACATCCATCTCCAGTTTCTCTCTGTATTACGGTACCAGTTCAGAGGCCCTCTGGGAAGCAAAGATGCCAAAAAAATCTATCAACATTATTACAATTAAATATTGAATAAATCAAATTAACATAAATTATCTAAATTAACATTATCAGCATTAAATGACAAATACATTGTATAGTATTGTCCTATATTAGTGTTATGTTGCATTTATTCTGAAAATACAGTACTGTGCAGAAGTCTTAGGCACCTGTAAAAAAAAAAAATGCTGTACAGCTAAGATGCTTTCAAAAATAATTAAATGAAAGGTTATAAATATCGAAAAAATAATATAAAGTGAAAAGTAGTCTATTACTTAAAATATTACTTTATTTAACAAAATACAAAATGTATCTGTAAAATTTCATTTTTTGGAAAATGCATGTTTGGACATCTCAAATTTGCTCTTTTCTACTGACACACTAATGCAGAAAACAAAAAATAAGGGTGCATATACAGTACTGTGCAAAGACATTTGCACAGTACTGTATATGCAACATAACACTAATATAAGCATATAACACTGATATAAGCATACAAGACCAGCATAAGCATATTGAGCTGTTTCCAACCTGAAGCCTGTCTTGCTGAACTGTTTGATATAGTATTGCAGAGCATCCTCACTGAGAATAGGACTGAGGGGAATGTCATCTGGCAACCCCACAAACAGCCCACCTGCAAAACAGCACACCTGTATAACAACACACCTATAAAAACACCTGTAAAACAACACACCTGCAAAACAACACACTTATAAAACAATACACCTGTGAAACAACACACCTGTAAAACAACACACCTATAAAAAAACACCTGTAAAACAACACACCTGCAAAACAACACACTTATAAAACAATACACCTGTGAAACAACACACCTGTCACTCACAGACATATTTCACTCTCTCACAGACATAATTCACTCACTCACAGATGTCCTTCACTCTCTCACAGACATACTTCACCCACTCACAGATGTCTTTCACTCTCTCACAGACATACTTCACTCACTCACTCACAGACAGCCTTACCTCTCTCACAGACATACTTCATTCTCTCACAGACATACTTCACTCACTCACAGGCATCCTTATTGCACTAACAGACATCCTTACCTCTTTCACAGACATTCGCTGAGCTTAGAGTCAGACCTTTCCCCTATAGAGGTAAAGGAAAATGGCATTAGTAACATCATAACTACAGATCACAACTCAAATGGCGCCATTTTTATTTCCATATTGTCACTGATAAATAAAAACAAGCAGAGATCAGATTAATTTATAAAGAGCATGCTATCTATCGCCCATTGTTGCAGTTGGCTTTTTAAAGGCATACTATGCAGGACTTTTCACTTGAAAATATAATAAAATAACAATACTGTACCATATCTATGATACACTGGCAATCTCAGTCTTCATGCACGTTTGCTGAATTTGTGCATCTTTTACCTGTACTTGTTATTCTATGTTTTTGGGACATTTCTGGGCGTGGCGCCCTTTCTCTGTGTGGGGAGGGGGTGGCGGGGCAACAGAGCCCGTGGTTTGGAATCGGATGCCAGGAAAGTGCTTGGTGCTCCAATGGCAGATGCTAAGAAGCCTACATACAGCTCAGCGAAAAGACCAGCCGACAGGGCTCGTTCAAAAATTTGAGTCAATCTTGGAATTGGTTTGCCTCGGTGTTGTCAGCTGAAGTTCGCCAAGGGGGTGAAAAGCGATGCAGAGTTGGCCTGTTTTCTGTTTTACCTGTAAGTAACATTACTTTTACCTAGCTAGTTACAGTTAGATTGCCAAGGTTAGGTAGCTTTGGTATAAAATCCTGTTTTCCCATCAAGATGTCTTTCCCCCATGGAAACTGCTGTTACAGTTTATAGTTAGCAAGCTCAGTAATTCACCTGCATTTATTTCATTCAGGGGAACTGAATTCAATAGAGCATGCACACTATCTAGCTAGCTATGTGTAGCCAACTTCACTGAAGTTCAATATAAAGACGGATGAGGTTCAACAGGGCTGGTTGCAATCAAGACTGGCTGGAATCAAACAGCAGAATCTAATTATCAAATTTGGTTACTTAGTTGACTAAGTAACTAAGAAGGCAATTACTTTTGAGTGTTTGATCTAATGAAATAATTACATTTTGTTGAAAGATCTAAAACCATTCAGCGTGACAAATATGCATTAATAAAGGACATCAGGAAGATGCAAATGCTTTTTTCAGCACCGTGTGTGTGCTTAGATCAGCACCAGACAGCTTCTTACCACGTTACCAGCAGCATCTCTGAACATGATTTTAAAGGTCCTCGCCAGATCTTTCTCCAGCTCAGCCTCTGCTACGCCCTGTGAATACGACACACCGCAGTCAAAACACGCTAAACTACACACTGCATACGACACACCGCAGTCAAAACACGCTAAACTACACACTGCATACGACACATTGCAGTCAAAACATGCAAAACTACACACTGCATATAACACACTGCAGTCAAAACATGCAAAACTACACACTGCATACAACACACTGCTGTCAAAACACGCTAAACTACACACTGCAGTCACAAACATGCTAAACTACACAATGGATATAGTGCACTGCAGTCAGAGACATACTACACAACACACTGCAGCCAGAAACATACTACACTACCCACTACATACAACACAGGAATGTGCTACACTACACACTGCATTTACCACAGGAACACACTGCTCTATGCCCTGCATGTATAACACACTGCAGTTAGAAATGTTGCAGGCTTGTACATTGACACTATGAGCAGTGTCACTGACAGGTTGCTATGGTAAATGCTCCTAGCATAGCTAGCATTTGCATTTTGCAAGTGGCTATGGATAAGAACAGGTACGCAGGGTAAATTCCCTGATGGAGCTCACTGGTGTCTGGAAGTAAATCTGGTAGTTGAAGGTGGGATTGGCTTTCAGCCTCTCCATGGGGTTGGTGTTTGGATCCACAAGGAAGAGAGGCGTGTTCAGTGAGGCTACAGCTCTGTGAACCGAGTGCGCACACACACACACACACACACACACACACATACACACACACACACACACACACACACACACACACACACATATAAAGGCAAAGGGGAAACAGTAAACACCAGGGAAAGATCACTCAGAGGCATCTTACACTCTGAACGTTCATGCACACATACACACATGTGCAAACACATACACACACACAGCCATCCTCCCAACACAAGCCATTTTTTTCTCAGCAATGGGTCTTCAAACATTCACATCCCAGAAGAACTTCTCCTGAATCAGCAGTAGATCAGAAAATTGAATAATTACAGACATGCATACCTGACTCTCTCAGAGAGTAATTGCGCTTACTCATACCTGACTCTCTCAGAGCGTAATGGTGCTTACTCATACCTGACTCTAGGAGAGTAATGGCGCTTGCTCATACCTGACTCTCTCAGAGTGTAATGGCGCTTACTCATACCTGACTCTAGGAGAGTAATGGCGCTTACTCATACCTGACTCTAGGAGAGTTATGGCGCTTACTCATACCTGACTCTCAGAGCGTAATGGCGCTTACTCATACCTGACTCTCTCAGAGCGTAATGGTGCTTACTCATACCTGACTCTCTCAGAGCATAATGGCGCTTACTCATACCTGACTCTCAGAGCGTAATGGTGCTTACTCATACCTGACTCTCTCAAAGTGTAATGGTGCTTACTCATACCTGACTCTCAGAGCGTAATGGTGCTTACTCGTACCTGACTCTCAGAGCGTAATGGTGCTTACTTGTGCCTGACTCTCTCAGAGTGTAAGGTGCTTACTCATACCTGACTCTCTCAGAGCGTAATGGCGCTTACTCATACCTGACTCTCTCAGAGCATAATGGCGCTTACTCATACCTGACTCTCTCAGAGCGTAATGGTGCTTACTCATACCTGACTCTCTCAGAGTGTAATGGTGCTTACTTGTGCCTGACTCTCTCAGAGAGTAATGGCGCTTACTCATACCTGACTCTCTCAGAGAGTAATGGTGCTTACTCATACCTGACTCTCAGAGCATAATGGCGCTTACTCATACCTGACTCTCAGAGCGTAATGGTGCTTACTCATACCTGACTCTCAGAGTGTAATGGCGCTTACTCATACCTGACTCTCTCAGAGCGTAATGGTGCTTACTCATACCTGACTCTCTCAGAGTGTAATGGTGCTTACTCATACCTGACTCTCTTAGAGCATAATGGCGCTTACTCATACCTGACTCTCTCAGAGCGTAATGGTGCTTACTCTTACCTGACTCTCAGAGTGTAATGGCGCTTACTCATACCTGACTCTCAGAGCGTAATGGTGCTTACTCATACCTGACTCTCTCAGAGTGTAATGGTGCTTACTCATACCTGACTCTCAGAGCGTAATGGTGCTTACTCATACCTGACTCTCTCAGAGTGTAATGGTGCTTACTCATACCTGACTCTCTCAGAGTGTAATGGCGCTTACTCATACCTGACTCTCTCAGGATGGCACTGAGCCATATTCCACACCAGGCTGCCGCCCCAGTCATGCCCCACCAGTGTCACCTGGACGATCCCCTGGATGGCAGGGAGGAGGAAAAAAGGGAGAGACAGAGAAGGAGAGGGCAGCAGAGGAAGTGTGAGAGGGAGGGAGAGAGCGAGAGAAAGAGAGAGGAGGCAGAGAGCAAGAGAAAAAGACAGGAGGGAGAGAGCGTTTGTAATGCAGTCCAGCTCAGTGAAATGCAACAGTAGAGAAGGACAGTGTGAGTTTGGGGTGACTGGAATTAAGCTTGCCGCATATTTAAAAATGTTTGCTCATATTAAACTCACCAGTTTATCCAGGAATGTTATCAAATCCTAAAAAAAACAGAGAAGAAGATTGAGGTGATTATAATTAGCATAACAAAAGCAGACCTACAGTGGAGTCAGAGCAGGGCAGAGCTACAGGGCAGAGTCATAGCAGGGCAGAGCTACAGCAGAGTCAGAGCAGGGTGGAGCTACAGGCAGAGCTACAGGGCAGAGTCAGAGCAGGGCAGAGCTACAGGCAGAGCTACAGGGCAGAGTAAGAGTAGGGCAGAGCTACAGGGCAGAGTCAGAGCAGGGCACAGCTACAGGGCAGAGTCAGAGCAGGGCAGAGCTACAGGGCGGGGCTACAGGGCAGAGTCAGAGCAGGGCAGTGCTGCATGGCAGAGTCAGAGCAGGGCAGAGCTAGAGGGCAGAGTCAGAGCAGGGCAGAGCTACAGGGCAGAGTCAGAGCAGGGCAGAGCTACAGGGCAGAGTCAGAGCAGAGCACAGCTACAAGGCAGAGTCAAAGCAGGGCAGAGCTACGGGGCAGAGTCAGAGCGGGGCAGAGCTACAGGGCAGAGTCAGAGCAGGGCAGAGCTACAGGGCAGAGAGAGCAGGGCAGAGCAACAGGGCAGAGTCAGAGTAGGGCAGAGCTACAGGGCAGAGTCAGAGCAGGGCAGAGTTACAGGGCAGAGTGTGTGCGTATGTGTGTGTGTGTGCGCGTGTGTGCGTGTGTGGTGTATGGTGTGTGTGTGAGTGTGTGTGTGTGAGAGAGAGAGTGTATGTGTGCGTGTGTGTGTGTGTGTGTGTGTGTGTGGTGCATGTGTGTGTGAGAGAGAGAGACCTGGCACAGCTGCTCCTGTGAGTACTCCTCAATGTCTGCGTGGAAAAGAGAAGAGAAGAGAGATCAGCCATTACTGCACCATTCCCCAGTTCAGTGAATGAGCGTTAAATGATTGCAAAAAAACATCCCAGAAATCATCTTAATTTGAAATGGAAGCGTAGTGTCTGTTTCCAGGAGTCAACCTCCCGCACAAACTGCTCCTCAAATCTTTCATTTAACCCACGCACAAGCACCTGCAAAAATATTATTCTAATCCTTAAATCAAAAAACATTTCTGTAGTAATGTCCTACAAATAATTGTGATTCTGCATAAGGTTTAATTCATTTTTGGTATTTATGACTGTAGTCAACAATGCACAAGAAGATTCCTCTGTAGAAATGCTGTGAAGTACAAGTGACC
The DNA here is from genome assembly GCF_013347855.1 of Anguilla anguilla. Taxonomy (NCBI): domain Eukaryota; kingdom Metazoa; phylum Chordata; class Actinopteri; order Anguilliformes; family Anguillidae; genus Anguilla; species Anguilla anguilla. The sequence continues at coordinate 87,837,447 of NC_049201.1, forward strand.
AAGACCAGGCCTTAGGTTCTGAAGCTCACTTCCAGGGCCTGGTGAGACAGCTTGCTCACTAGTGCCAGTGTAGTAGGCTCCAGTATAGGTCTTTCCGTGACCCATTTCAATGTAAGTCATGGTAATGGTTTTTTCTTTGTCTAATGCCTCCACATGTGCAGATTTATGAAGCTATTGTGTCACCTGGATAATTTCTGAATATTTTGTAGACCAATTAGGGACATTTTGCATCACTGCCTAGTCACTGCACATCACTTGCAGGGAAGTGGTACCTCACATGCTTAGTAATGGTTCCGGACTGTCATTCTCACTGTACCTGAACCCGGCCTGGACTTCACGACCATATAAGGGCTGCCCTTCTCTGGCTCCAATATGTACAACAAGGCAGCACGAAAACTAGACTTCCGTGCTTTCACACCTTTTGCAAGCCCAATGGAAAGTTAATAGATGAGGTCACAGTGACTTTGAGACAGTGACTTTTTCAGAAAATGCTGTAATACAAAAATTGTAGAAACTGAGGAATTCTGAACTGCATGTAAAAGATTTATCAGCACACGCAAGATGAACACTGGTGTTCAGTACACGCATGATGAACATTGGTGTTGAGCACACGCATGATGAACACTGGTGTTGAGCACACGCATGATGAACGCTGGTGTTGAGCACACGCATGATGAACGCTGGTGTTGAGCACACGCATGATGAACGCTGGTGTTGAGCACGCATGATGAACATTGGTGTTCAGTACACGCATGATGAACATTGGTGTTGAGCACACGCATGATGAACATTGGTGTTGAGCACACGCATGATGAACATTGGCGTTGAGGAGCACACACATGATGAACATTGGTGTTCAGCACACACATGATGAACATTGGTGTTGAGCACACGCATGGTGAACGTTGGTGTTGAGCACACACATGATGAACCCTGGTGTTGAGCACATCTCTGTGTGTTTACTTTGGGCAACTCTCATCATTATGTCATCACATTATGAAATGTTTTAATCTTGTAAACAGAACCAGTCTTCCTGTCAGAGACTGTAAACAGTGGTGTGCCCTTTGTGTTTCAAATTTAAGGGAGCAGTAAATGCAATACTCCAATGTATAATCACAAATATACATTACAAAATTGAATAATTATGTTTTGTATGTTCTATATAACACATAATTATTATATTACATAATGATAATATAAATTAAAGCTGCAAGCGGCATTGGGAGGGGTCCAAGCATTGGCACAATTGCGCCCCCTATGGAGCGATTTTTAACCCTCGTATTATGTTCAAATTAACTAACAACTTTTATGTTTGGGGTCAATTTGACCCCAGCAATATAAACCTGCAGAAAATAATTGTAACTGAAAGTGTTACCCAAGCTCTCAGCTACTTTAGGCCTTTCTACTGACCATCTTAATAGCCCAGTAAATAAAACATGACTCCCCCCATCCTCCCCTTATACATCAAGTATTGATTTTATATGACTATTGTGAAATATGCAAATGACATTCATTGACCTAAAATCGAAAACAAAGTATGTTTTGGCTTCGCTGCTTGGACCCCTAATAATCCTAACAGACACAATGGGGTTCCAACAGCTTCGCTGCTTGGACCCCTAAATATAATAATTGATCATGCTTGCTGCACTCACCAGGAGGCGCTAAGGAGTCCCCATAGCCTTTCATATCCAGGGCCAGAACCCTGAAGCCTGATTCAGCCAGTGCTAGGATCTGAGGGACAAACAAAAAACGGCCTTCGTTTTACAATAACTCTCTAAGAGCTCATAAATATTGTTTATTACTTACTTATTACTTAGTTATCATGTAACATACCTGTGCCTCAGGTGTAGCTGTGTCGGTAGTATACCCTTGTCTTGGGTGTTCCTTTGTGTGCAGTGTACCTGTGTTGGTAGTGTACCTGTGTCTTCGATGTACCTGTGCCTCAGGGGTTCCTTTGTGTGCAGTGTACCTGTATCTTGGGTGTACCTGTGCCTCAGGGGTTCCTTTGTGTGGGGTGTACCTGTGTCTCTAGCTTACCTGGTATCTCCAGGAGAACCAGCTGTCAGGAAAACCGTGACACAGGAGAACAGCAGGCCCCTCCCCCATGTCCACATAGTGCACCTGATGCCCAGGCTGGAGAGAGAGGGGGACACTGTAAATATTCTGGGATCAGAGCAGGACTCTGTAAAGATGCAGGGATCAGAGCAGGGTTCTGTAAATATGCTGAGATCAGAGCAGGACTTCATAAATATGCTGGGATCAGAGCAGGGTTCTGTAAATATTCTGGGATCAGAGCAAGGTTTGTAAAGATGCTGGGATCAGAGCAGGACTCTGTAAAGATGCAGGGATCAGAGCAGGACTCTGTAAATATGCTGGGATCAGAGCAGGGTTCTGTAAATATGCAGGGATCAGAGCAGGGTTCTGTAAAGATGCTGCGATCAGAGCAGGGTTCTGTAAATATGCTGGGATCACAGCAGGGTTTGTAAATATGCTGGGATCACAGCAGGGTTCTGTAAATATGCTGGGATCAGAGCAGGGTTTGTAAATATGCTGGGACCACAGCAGGGTTCTGTAAATATGCTGGGATCAGAGCAGGGTTTGTAAATATGCTGGGATCAGAGCAGGGTTTGTAAATATGCTGGGATCAGAGCAGGGTTCTGTAAATATGCTGGGATCAGAGCAGGGTTTGTAAATATGCTGGGATCAGAGCAGGGTTCTGTAAATATGCTGGGATCAGAGCAGGGTTCTGTAAATATGCTGGGATCAGAGCAGGACTCTGTAAAGATGCTGAGATCAGAGCAGTGTTCTGTAAAGATGCTGGGATCAGAGCAGGTCATAGACGTAAACAGTTGCACAGGAAACAGAGACAGAACCAGCCTTATCCACAGCTGATAAAGCTTTACCTTAATGGTGACAAAGCAGTGGGGGACATCTTCAGGATTACAGCAAAGAGAACATGTTTCCTCAGAGCTCAACAGCTAAAAAAAGAGAAACAGACACAGGCATATCAATCAATCAAAGGTAAACACAAACAGTCACACACAAACAATCACATGCACCTGTGAAACTGTGTGTCTGTGAAAGTGTGTTTGAAAGTGTGTGAGTGAATGTGGAATAATTTAACAAAATGCCTTCTTTCTTGTGGGAAATTACAAAGATGACATATGTGGAGTGTTTTCTTTATGCTCAGTGCCTTATTGTGGTTTCCTGGCTGCTCAACACACAGTCTAGGCGTGCTGCCAGATTTATAAACTCCCATGTTTAATCACTTCCCACATTACAGGCATTTAGCAGACGCTCTTATCCAGAGCGATTTACACAACTTTTTAACCCTCAGAGAAAGAACTATTATTGTTCCTTGCAAGAACTGTAAGGTTCTCTGTCTAGGAGGCATAGACATGCTGAATAAACTGTTCATTTTCAGAGAACTGCAGATGTTGTATTTCTCTCCATGATATCATGAACCTGGATTATTCTTCGACAGTGAAAGTGTGTTTGTGGGTGTATGTATGTGTGTGTGTGTGTGTGTGTCAACGGATGTGTGTGAAAGTGTCTGTGAAAGCATTTGTGGGAATGCATGTCTGTGAAAGATGGTGAAAGCATGTTGTGTGAAACTGTGAAATCGTGTGTGAAAGTGTGTCTGTGAAAGCATTTGTGTGAAAGCGTGTGCATGAAAGTGTATGTATGAAAGTGTGTGTGAAACTGTCTGTCTGTGAAAGTGTGTGTGAAAGTGTGTGCATGAAAGCGTGTGTGTGAAAGTATGTGTGTGAAAGTGTGTGCATGAAAAGGTGTGTGTGAAAGTGTGTGTGTGAAAGTGTTTGTATGAAAGTATGTGCGTGAAAGCATGTGTGTGAAAGTGTGTGTGTGAAAGCATTTGTGTGTGAAACTGTGTGTGTGTGAAAGCATTTGTGTCTGAAAGTGTGTGTGAAACTGTTCCTGTGAAAGCATTTGTCTGAAAGTGTGTGTGTGTGTGTGTGTGTGTGAAACTGTGTGTGTGTGTGTGTGTGTGTGTGCGTGTGTGTGTGAAACTGTGTGTGTGTGTGTGTGTGTGTGTGTGAAACTGTGTGTGTTTGAAACGGTGTGTGTGCGTATGAAACTGTGTGTGTGAAACTGTGTGTGTGTGTGTGTGTGTGTGTGTGTGAAACTGTGTGTCTGTGAAAGCTGGTCTGTGAAAGTGCATGTATTCCTTACCTCTACACCTGAGAGGGACTGCAGCTGCAGCATGGCTTCATTGGGGTCTTCAGTCAGGCACATCCCCATGCCGATCTTCTTCCCTGCTGTCTCTCTCTCCTCTACAGAGCTTACCAATATGGCCTGAAACCACACCACCCACATACATATCGCCTGTCTGTCAAAAAGCATGTCTGCGAAAGCTCATCAGTGAATGCATGTCTGAAAGTTTACGTCTGTGAATAACAAATCAAACTCTTACAGCCTCTCGAATTTTGCACCGACTTTTGCAGTGTACATTCTGTGAAAGTGTTTCTGTGAAAGTTAAAGCATGCTAGCGAAAGCTTGTGTCTGTGAAAGTTTGTGAGTATAAGTGTGTGTCTGTGAATGTTTGTGAGTAGGGGTGGGCGATATAAAGATATTAGATCGTGAACGATTAAAATGTCTCCACGATTTGCCTTTCCAGAGAGATCGGGAGTATCGGGCTACAGTGAAACTGCACATTCTATCAGTTGCTCTGACAACGCTCATACACGGCATCCAACGTTGTTTTCTCAGCCAAACCTAAAATCACACTCTTCACTAGTCCCTGTTGCGCCTCCCCTAACAGACACACCAATAAACCAATAATAACAAACAGTAGCGCCTTGGATTTATTTTCCTCCCCCTTTTTTATTTGACTACATGGCGGCATGGTAAATGGTAAATGGACTGCATTTATATAGCGCTTTTATCCAAAGCGCTTTACAATTGATGCCTCTCATTCGCCAGAGCAGTTAGGGGTTAGGTGTCTTGCTCAAGGACACTTAAACACGCACAGGGCAGGGTTTGAACCGGCAACCCTCTGACTGCCAGACAATCGGTCTTACCTCCTGAGCTATGTCGCCCTATGGTGGCACCATGGAGGAGTTGGTCCCCCAAAAAAATTTGACGTCTGTGATACAGAACTGGTTTAGGTTTTCCAAAACCGACACGGTGCAAAACACCGTTATTTGCAGTTTGCAAATGAAAATGTTCGCACATCAGATGGCAACACAACGAACCTTTTCAATCACCTCAGGAGAAAGCACCCCAAAGAGCATGCAGAAAGTCAAACAATCAGGGGATCTCACGTGAGTGCCTCAGGCACAGCCACACAGCTAGAGGCTAGCGGTAGCGGTACAAACTTAATACTTTGCAGAATTGCACTTGATTAAAATCTGGTACTTTGGCCCAAATGTCCTCTGTTATTCTTTTTCTTTTAGGTTTTGTTTCCCTGAAGGGCAATATTTTCTTAAATAGGGATATTAGTTTGATTGCACTGTTCATTAACTTGCAAAATAGCCTTAAAAATCAACATGAAAAAGAATTGTGATCATATCGTGGATCGTGATCATGCTTGAAAAAAATTGTGATATGATATTTTTGCCATATCGCCCACCCCTATTTGTGAGTATAAGTGTGTCTGTGAAAGCTGGTCTGTGAAAGCATGTGTCTGTGAAGGCATGTGTCTGTGAAAGTTTGTGAGAATAAGTGTGTGTCTGTGAAAGTGTGTCTGTGAAAGTTGAAAGCGTGCTAGTGAAAGCTTGTGTCACTGAAAGCTTACAAGAGAAAGCTTGTGTCTGTGAATGTTTGTGAGTATAAGTGTGTCTGTGAAAGTAGGTCTGTGAAAGTTGAAAGCGTGCTAGTGAAAGCTTGTGTCTCTGAAAGTTTGTGAGTATAAGTGTGTCTGTGAAAGTAGGTCTGTGAAAGCTTGTGTATTCCATACCTGCATGCCTGCGAGGCACTGCAGATGCTTCAAGGCTTCATTGGAGTCGTCCATCAGGACCACAGCCATACCAATGTCCCGACCTGCTGCCACGCTCTCCTCCACAGAGCTCACGAATACCGCCTGAAAGCACAGCACCCACAAATACGCCCTGAAATCACAGCGCCCACAAATACCCCCAGAAACCACAGCGCCCACAAATACCCCCTGAAATCACAGCGCCCACAAATACCCCCTGAAATCACAGCGCCCACAAATACCCCCTGAAACCACAGCGCCCACAAATACCCCCAGAAATCACAGCACCCACAAATATCAAATGGATAATTACATGGTTGAATGTAAGTCATGAGGCACCAATCTTTTATTTTATGTGAAACATATGATGTAATATATGCAGTATCAGTTACTGCCACTAATACAAAAACTGATGAAATTTGTGATAAAGAGAATTAAACAATCCAGGCCAAGTCTTTTCTGCCAGGACAGGAATACAGTGGGAGGAATTTCCTCCCACAGGAAATCATGTGGGAGGAAATTCCACAGCAATGAGGCCAGGCACGCACATGTGCAGTGTGACCACATCCTCACCCCTCTCCTCCTTTATCTGCTTAACACCACCCTTGCCTCCACGTCAACTCTCACATCCCCACTTCACCTCCACCTCCACATCTCCACCCTCACCTCCACTCCTCCATTGTCACCCACACCTCAGCCCTAACCTCCACCCTCGCCTCCACACCTCACCGCCACACCTCCACCCTCACCTGCACCACCACACCTATACTCTTACAAACACCTCATTCCTCACCTCCACATCTCCACCCTCACCCTCACCGCCACAGCACCACCCTCACCTGCACCTCCACATCTCCACCCTCACCCTCACCTCCACACCACCACCTGCACCTCCATATCTCCACCCTCACCTCCACCCCCACCCTAGCCTTCACATCCCAATTCTCACTTCCACATACCAGTCCTTCAACCCAGGCAGACTGACCTGTTGGGGTGTGGCACCGAGCCGCTGCAGGGCGTGGCTGAACAGGGTGGGGTCGGGGAGTCGGGCCCCTGTACGGCAGGACTGAAAGACCAGGTCAAAGTGCAGCTGCAGGACCAAGAGGACCAGGCCCATCCAATCCCGCTTCTCAGAGTCATCCACCCAGCTATTGCCCAGCACACAAGTGGCCACGCCTCCGAGAAGAAGAGCACATGTAGTCATCCTCACCAGCACTCACTGTGATGACATCAGCCTTCAGCCATCATATGCAAGTCTGCAGGTATATTTGTAATAAAGGGTGTTACCATGGCGACGCAGTTTGTCAGAAGCCTCCAGTATTGCAGTGTTGAACCTCAGAGCTTCTCTGATCTGATCAAAAAGCTTCTGCACAGAGAACTGGGGAGGCAGGGACACGGCCTGACTGGAAGCCTCCTTTAGACACTCAGCCTCCATCTCTGGAATCATCTGCAGTGTGCACACACACCCACACACACACACACACATACAAACACATTGCCTTAAAACTAGCTCCACACACAACAAACTCTCGCTTACTGGGACCAGCATTCGTTAACATTAGCTTCCCCAGCACTGCGATTACCTGAGTGTTAGCTTCTTCAGCTCTGCTTAGTGCTTACCTGAGTCAGCGTTAGCTTCCCCAGCTCTGCTCTGTGCAAAGCACTCCCAGGTCCTCCTTTCACAACTGTCTCATGGATAAAATTCCTGAAACAGTAATGCAGCATGAACACCATCATCATCATCATCATCATCACCATCACTATCATCATTACCATTAGTATACTCACCATCATCATCAATATAATTACCTGGGTATAGTTAACATAACATAACATAACATAACATAACATAACATAACATAACATAACATAACATAACATAACATAACATAACATAATGACCAGAACAGACCATTCAGCCCAACAATGCTCTCCATTTTCCTGACTAAATTGTACCTAGTGCTCTGATTACCTACAGACTACATAGTATCTAACACCATATTAAGCTTGTTCTTGAAAATGGGGGGGTGGAGGTGAGGGTTGAGGTGTGGAGGTGCAGGTGAGTGTGGAGGTGGAGGCAAGGGTGGGGGTGGAGGTAAGGTTTGAGGAATGGAGGTGAGGGTGGGGTTGGAGATGATGGTTGAGGTAGAGGCATGGGTGGGGGTGGAGGTAAGGGTTGAGGTATGGAGGTGAGGGTGGGGTTGGAGATGATGGTTGAGGTGGAGGCGTGGGTGGGGGTGGAGGTAAGGGTTGAGGTGTGGAGATGCAGGTGAGTGTGGAGGTGGAGGCATGGGTGGGGGTGGAGGTAAGGGTTGAGGTATGGAGATGAGGGTGGGGTTGGAGATGATGCTTTAGATGGAGGCATGGGTGGGGGTGGAGGTAAGGTTTGAGGAATGGAGGTGAGGGTGGGGTTGGAGATGATGGTTGAGGTGGAGGTGTGGGTGGGGGTGGAGGTAAGGGTTGAGGTATGGAGGTGAGGGTGGGGTTGGAGATGATGGTTGAGGTGGAGGCGTGGGTGGGGGTGGAGGTAAGGGTTGCAGTGTGGAGATGCAGGTGAGTGTGGAGGTGGAGGCATGGGTGGGGGTGGAGGTAAGGGTTGAGGTATGGAGGTGAGGGTGGGGGTGGAGGTGAGGGTTGAGGTATGGAGGTGAGGGTGGGGGTGGAGATGTGGAGGAGAGGGTGGAGGTTAAGCAGATAAAGGAGGAGAGGGGTGAGGATGTGGTCACACTGCACATGTGCGTGCCTGGCCTCATTGCTCTGGAATTTCCTCCCACATGATTTTCTGTCCTGGCAGTTTCTGCCTCTACTACGTGACCTGGCAGGCTATGTGAAAAAAATTCTTCCTAATGTCTGTATTGAATTTACCTTTTACTAATTTCCATTTATGTCCCCTTGTTATAACAGAACTCAACCTGAAGAACTTCTTGTAGTTCACTTTCTTAATCCCCTTTATGAATTTAAAAGCCTCAGTTAAGTCACCGCTTTAACTCCTTTTACTAAGCTTTAAGAAATTAAGCATCTTAAGTCTTTCCTCATAGCTTTTATCTTTTATAACAGGAATCATTTTGGTTGTTCTACTTTGAACCTTTCTCCAGAGCCTCTATATCTTTCTTGTAGTACGGTCCCCAGAACTTCACAAAATACTCCAAGTGTGGTCTAACAAATGTATTGTATAAAATAAGTATTACTTCCTTGGATTTATACTCAATACTTTTGGTTATATATCCCAGCATTATGTTGGCCTAGAACCGAAAAGGCTTTGATCAACCATTACCCCCAAACCTGTTTCATATTGAGCACATTCCAATTTTGTTCCTCCCATTAAGTAATCCTCCCAAAAGTTTTTATTTCCCACAGGCATAACTTTACATTTGACTATATTAAATTTCATAGGTTTCCACCCACTTCTATATTTTGTTTAAATGTAAATTACTTTAGTACATTCCAAACTATTAGCTGGCCCTCCCAGGTTAATAACATCAGGGAAGGGAATGTGGAAGAAAATGGGGATGGGAATGTGGATGGGAATTTGGAAGGGATAAGGGAAGGGAATGTGGATGGGAATTTTGAAGGGAATGTGTTAAAGTGGATCTGAATGAAAGCCCATGACACTACCTCACTAGCCTTTCTCAGTCGAATTGAGTGGCTGGCTGGTCCTTTCACAGCTCGTAGCTTTGTGCGGTGGTACTGGGCTGAACGTACTGTGATAGGAAGCTGGCTATAGGAAGCTGGCTATCGTAGCATCCAGAATGTCAAGTGATGAGTCTTACATTGGACAATTAATTAATAATGTATTTATACATATTCACTATATTGCATTATATTGGTATATTATAGCAATGCATTAGCGACAGATTCCTAGTGACGTGATTTGTCTCATGGGGGCTGGATGTGTGCAGTGTTAGTCCATGTGAAAATTGAATAATGTTAGCTATGAAAGATAGTTTGATAGTTAACAAGAATGATAGCTTGACAGCTAACATTAGCATTCTGCATTGTTTATGCAGCTTGGAGAATCTTTTGCAGCTCGTTGGACTGAGCTGGCTGTGGTGGAGCTGTGCACTTCCTAATGAAGTCTGCCTCGCAACCGGTTGTGCAATTTACTCATGATGAAAAGACGGGTGTGCTGCTAAAGCAGGAGCGCTGTCTCAGACAGACATAAAGACAACAGTGCTTACCGACTGTAAAATATATTTAAAATTACAAATTCATCATTAATATCATTTTTTGAGGGAAAAAAATATTTTTACTCTGCATCTGTCTGCAAGCTTTGTGGATGTGTTCTTTTTTTAATTGTCTACTGATGGGTTATGATTAAAAAGTTGATTACAGAAAACAATTATATAAGCAATTATATAAAATGTCATATAAATCTTATGGTAACTTGATAAACGTACTTCTGAAAGTGTACTTTTGAAAGCCCATATTATCTAAGTGTATGCTGTTTCACCCCATGCCATGTCTCTGTTGGAATGTAAGCTAGAGGAGATAGACTCCAGCTGTGGTATATATCAAGTGCTTTAGGGGATTAGAGGACCTCTAGGCCTGCATGGTCAGCCTTGGTATGAATTCCCTGACCCTAACTTATGATTGGCTAATAATGGAATCTTTGCATGTGATGATTAAATGAATCTCATAGGCTGGGACGACAGTTCTTTGCCTCTGAAAACTATATAAACTCATATACTGGACTTTACGTTTTCGAAGACTGTACTTCCCTGTTCCCAACTGGTCGTATTATTAAATTATAAAAAGGAGCTCCTGACTCTTACACTTTAGTGTAAGAACTGAGCTTCTTACACTTTAGTGTAAGAACTACACTAAAATGTTGCAAAATGTGATGGTAAAATGGTTCACAGGAACAGGCCAATGGTTAAGCAATTATGTCCTTATAAGGCAATTATTATCAGCGTAAACCTAGAGCATCCAGAGAACAGGGGTTTAATACCTATGCAAATATTTAATTTTTTTAAATTCTTGTTAACTTATCCAGAGCAACTTATACAACTTTCATTCATTTATACAGCTGGATATATACTGAAGCAATGCAGGTTAAGTACCTTGCTCAAGGGCACAACGGCAGTGTCCTAGCAGGGACTTGAACATGCGATTTTTACATTACAAGACCAAATCCTTACCCATTATACTACACTGCTGCCCATGCAAATGTGAGAATTGGTCAAGGGTCTGAATACAAGGCACTCTAAACCAAACCACATGATCTTATACACAACATAAAATAATTATTTTAATGCTTACATTACATTTTTACATTACATTATAGGCATTTAGCAGACGCTCTTATCCAGAGCGACGTACAACAAGTGCATAGGTTTCATGATGTAGAGGCGCAAAAGAAACACTAGAGTGAAGTAAGGATCGTAGTGCCAGAAGTGACCACATCGATCAGGACTCCAACCCTGTAGAGTAAGCTTAAAGAGGATATCACAATGAAAGTATCCTAAAGATCACGGCTGTAATTGTTTATGTGTAAAAAGTTAAGTGCAAAAAGTTAAAACAATTGATCTGACTGTTTTGGATAAGCACTATATGTAACCATTGTGTTCTGTTTACTGACTAGCAAACTGGTAGCCTGAAAAGTAGGGCAGGTTCCAAAGGGGTTTTATTGAGGCACATTGCTGATGCCTTAAATGGGTTCTTTGTTGACAGTTTTACTTGAGGGGAATGCTAATGGATAGGAAGACATATTCAGTACACAGAATGTCTTAGCAGGTATTGAGATAGGGAATAAAGAAGCACTGGATAAATTACATAATGTCAAATAAGGCAGCAGGCTCTGATGGCATATACCCAAGAGTACTCAAAGAGTTAGGTGAGATCATCTTTAAACCAATGGCAGGTGTCTTAGACAGTCTGTAAAAACCACAGAAATACCTGAGAACAGGAAGGAAGGTAATCTAGTACAATATATAAGAAAGGGGACCGTACTGATCCAGGAAACTACAGGCCTGTAAATTTAACTTGTACCACATGTGAAAAACATTTAAATCATTGATATGAATGGCCTTCACAGGGACATTGAAAACACACTAGTTAAATTTAGAGATTTACACAAAACTTGGGAAGCCCAGCTAATAGTTTGGAATTTACTAAATTAATCCAAAAGGATTTAAACAAAATCCAGAAGTGGATTCAATGTAGTATATAAATCAATATAGCTAAATGTAAAGTTCTACATGTGTGAAATTAAAACATTATGCAGGAATACTTTATGAGAGGAACAAAATTAGAATGTGCTCAATTTGAAAAAGACTTGGGAGTAATGTTTGATAAAAGCCTTTCCGGTTCTAGGCACTGTGCTGTAGCAGTAAAAAAAAAAGGCCAATAAGAAGTCAAATCCAAATAAGTTATACATATCTTTTCCAAGACCACAGTTCTGGGGACCATACTACAAGATATATAGGCTCTGGAATAGGTTCAAAGAAGTGCAACCAATTTCATTATTGGCATGAAAGATAAAAGCTATGAGGAAAGACTTAAGATGCCTAATCTCTCCAAGTTTAGTAAAAGGAGACTAAGGGTGATTTCATTGAGGCTTTTAAATTCATTAGGAAGAATTTTTTCATGCAGAGCAGTCATTGTGTGGAATAGCCTGCCAGGTCACGTAGTAGAGGCAGAAACCCTGAGGGTTTTCAAGACCAGACTTGATACAGTGTTATATACTATCTAGCCTGTAGGTAATCAGAGCACTAGGTACAATTTAGTCAGGGAAATGGCAAGCAGTGTTGGGCTGAATGGTCTGTTCTTGTTGTTATGTTATGTTAATTTGTGTTGTGTTGTGTTGTGTTGTGTTGTGTTAAATACACCTAGGACATTATTGGAATTTTAAAGCAGTGCAGATATAAAATGGATGTGAATGTACTTAATATATATATTATAGCTTTTTAATGTTACACTTGTATCTCCATCCAGCGCTTATATTGCACTTGTATCGTTCTCTTGACGTTGTAGCACGTCGTCATGCCTCATTCTAGTTTGATTTACCACAGCTTTCGGACCAAGTCTATGCTTACTGTGTGAACTGGACTTGATGTTCATGGCTACGGATAACTGCTACATAATGAGTATTGTACCTTATCGGCCCTGTGTTTTGTAGTTGTTCCAATGACCTTTGGCATGTCCTTACTCTACGTCACTTTCAATAAAATCGTCTGCCAAATAAATGCAATGTAATCTTTATCGGAATTCCAAACAATATAAACTATTTATGGGTAATTGTTGCCATTTACCTCTGCTATATCACATTTAACAATGAAATTGTATTTTTTTAATGTAAAATGTTATATTAAAGAAATCCACCATAGAAGACATGGGGAATAAATCATGTCTATGCGAAAAATTAAATGAAACACGATTTTCATGCAGTAGATTATTGATATTTATTGCTTTTAAACTGTGATTCTCAATCATTTTTAATCTTTATTATATTCAAAGAAAGCCATAAATGCAAAAATTAATAAAGCAAATACTGATGACGAAAAGTCAATAAAAATACATAACAAGAACAAAATTTACGTTGGTTCAGTCCATGGTTATGAAATACATCTCTCGTTTGATAAACGTAACCTTATAATAGTGTGATAACTCCGCTGGTAAACTGACCAGAAGTTCTTATATGGAGCTATTTTTATAACTTTTTATTTTTATAACCTTTTTAAAAAATATAAGTTCGTGTTGACCACTTTCGTGTTCATTCCGAGGTCAGACCGATTTTAGCCGGTAACTTTTTAGCGACTTTGTCCTACCTGGGCAGCCCGAGGGACTCCTCGTATTTCTTAAAGATGTGATGAAGCCGCGGGGTCTGAACGCAGCCCCACAGATCGAATAGAACAGCCTTCCTCGCAGCCATTTCGAGTCGCTGAATTCCGTGTTCAAGTCCGCAGTGCCTCCACCCGCATTTACAACGCAGCGTTTCCCCTTTTTGCGGTTACTGGGAGGAGACCTTAAGTATATATGACGATGTTTATTCGCAGACGTCGTGTCGTGTAGCCTCCCATCTACAGTGTCAGGAACGATAAAATATTTGCATTCTCTCACACTATGGTCACGTTGCGTCAAAAAATAAACTTCGCGCACAATTAAGAGGAACTGCCCCATATTAGCATGCAGACATGGAAAGTTTTGCTCATTCGCACAGTTCTTCCGCCGGGAGATATCAGCTGGCTGAGTTAATGAGTGGTAGAAACGCTTGACAGGACCCCTGGACTTTTCACCTCTGTTCACAGGTCTTGTAAACAGTCAGATCATCTCACGGTTTCAAATGTGCTATAGGGCAAGCATAGCGTGATAATTCTGACTAAATAATGGGCTGTGAAATCAGCTGGGACCTGATTGCCCCTGTGTGATTCTGTGCAGAATAGTCTCAGGACATCTGTGCACTGTGTGTGTATGGTAAAATGAAGAGTTCAGACAAGTTATAAGCAGGGGTGGACAGTAACGAAGTACATTTACTTGAGTAGCATTACACTACAGGCTACAGTACATTACATTACAGGCATTTGGCAGACGCTCTTATCCAGAGCGACGTACAACAAAGTGTATAACCATAACCAGGAACAAGTATGACGAAACCCCTAGAGAGAAGTACCGGTCCAAGTGCAGGGAACAACCGCATAGTTCAACTTAGACCCTGAAGGTTAAACTTCATGCCTGTTAAGTCACTATCTATCGCCGAATTAGGTAACACAATGGTGATTGAGCCTATTATTATATTAATTTATATTATTAATATTATTATTATTATTATTTATGATTACAGAACTGGGTGTCTGTGGCGACATTCCCGGGGGGGGGAAAAAATCACAAGCGGCGCATAGTTACTGACGCGTTTTCCATCACCCATCACCAGTGTTTGGTCTGCCAGAGAGGGTAGACGGAGCTAACGCAACAGGCTCGCTCTTAAACTCACTGTGTGAGCGGCGTACAGTTTTTTTCCGGTGTCTGCTAGCATTACAGTAACAGAGGAAGGGGGGGTTATGGAAACCTAAAAGGTTTTTGTGTAACGCGAGAGGTCATATTATTTGTTGAGGTAGATTTCGTATTACATTTGATGACAATATAACGTTACTAAATTACATAGCCTAGCTATTTGCACAGCTAACGCTAGCTACCGGACCATGTCAAGAAAGGCAACATTAGTTTAGACAAAGTTGCGCACAGTAGCCATCTCTCATATCAGGTAACGTTGCGTTAGCTAGCTAGCTAATGTAATTAACACAATCTAATGTCAGCTAACAATTAGAAAAAACGCTAAACGCTACCGACTGGTACCGACCTGGCAAAACGTCTCTCGAATGCAATGCTGCTTTGTTGCAATGTAGCTAACGAAAGGTCAGTTCAGATCAATGATTCGCAACAAGACTTGCAAAATTCCAAGACATCTGATTGTAAACGTTCTAACTGCACTTGGCCATTTGACAAGCTGGGTCATTTGAAACCCCTGGCAAAGGCTTCAGACGCTCTGCAGATAACCAGTTCACACCACTGCAATTTTCTCTGCAACATTCTAAAACCGTTTCGTCTCGTTGCGAATCATTGATCTGAACTGGCCTTAACGTTACCGTTATTTACATCATCAGTATATTATAATGATCGGAATAAAGCCGTCTTTACACAGAGCATTAACCCGGGGTATAGGTGGAGCAGAGCCGGTCTGATTTCACTGTAAAGATGTCAAGCCGGATAAAACTAAATAAAAAATACGACAGTATGGTTTCATGTTGTTATTATTTTATTACACTTCCTCATAGGTTCCTTCAGCCTTGATGCCCTTTTTTGATGAAATCTCCTTTGTTTTATTCTTCTTGTTCGGATTGCTAATTTAACACCCAGTTCAGCTTTATACTCGAACAGTTTAGCTGGCAAAACCAGAAACACCAGGGGTAACATTTTTCAAGGCGGGGTTTCAAAAATATCACACAACAATCATTCACGAGAACGACAGTGTTTATTGTGCACGAGATACATAATTGCAGGAGCCACAGCGAATCCCGCGGATTCTTCTCTGCAGTGTAAAAATGTTAATACCGGCCAAAAGGTGGATAAAGAACGTCTGTGTAAATTGATCATCACTAATTCTAGTCTGCTACAGCATTTTAACCCGGCTCGGCAGTGTAAATACAGCTTAAGTTAGCCTAATGTTAGACAATGAATGAGTATGTACATAACGTTACTTTTACAGCAACCATTTTTTATTCAGTAAACAGTGAACGTGTTATAGTTGGCGTGGCCCAGGTGCCGACTGACTGACGTCACACAGGCGACACTGGTTGGATCCGGTTGGATCTCTGGGAAGTGAGGTCCAAAAACACACCTGCAATTACTGCTTTTCGCCATTGGTACCGCCAAAGAGAACGAAACGGAAATCTTCGAGATTGTAACTTTTAAGTACATTTTTCTAGTATCTGTACTTTACTTGAGTATTTTTTTTTTTTGGAAACTTATGACTTTTACTCCACTACATTTGGAAGATAAATATTGTACTTTTGACTCCACTACATTTCTATGAATGTTGTCCTTACTCGTTACTTTGAAGCATAGCTTTGAAGTCAGCAGTTGAATCTTTTTTTTTCTTTTCTAAAATGCGATTGGCCACACGCTGTGTTCCTCGCAGGAGAAAAACAAATCACAGTAGCCCACTCCTACGCTGTAGGTCAAGTTCAAAATGCTTGCTTGTTGCACCAGTGATTGAACAGTTCAGTTTGAACTTGGCGGCGGTAATGATGGCGACGGCAGAAGATAAGGACGATTCTTCGCCACCTTGGCCATATTTCAAGTCCATGTTTGAGATTTGTGAAATTCAAAAAGATTCATATTGTTTTAAATGTTTACTCTGCTTACCGCGCACAAACTACATCACTGCATTCAAAAACTCGCCGTCCAACCTGAAAAAGCATGTCGAGCAGGGGTTAAATTGGGGGGTGGACGCGGGTGGACGGGTCCACCCACCTTTGGTGAGTAAATAAAAAAATTTTTACTGGCAGTTTTACAAATAACTATGACAATCCAGTATGCTCCAGTCCATGTGTTCCCTCTAGTCAGTTACTCGCTCAACCAACAAAAATCCGAAGAAAAAAAACGAACGAACAGAAAAAAGGACGAACAGTCGTTTATATAGACAGGCACAGAAAGAAAAATATTGTTGATTGTCTAGATTGTTTGGAAGCGGACGCGGTAGGTAATTTCATCTATGCAATATTTTAAAGAGAGATGAATAAACAGCCCCCACGAACACCGGCTATTATTAACAGCAACTTTGATTGCTTGAGCAAAATCAGCAGGTTGCTGGTCAGCAGCTAAACTGAGATTTAATATTTCCCCACATACCTTTTTATTCAGCGGCGACTGGTGAGCTGAAAATTGATGGGGCGCAAAACTTTCCTTTAAACTAATCATTGATCTCAACCTGTTTTCATTAGTAATTTTTCCTTTATTATCAAGCGTGCCAACAATCGGACTAATCAAATGGCAAGTAGCCTAACACACAGCGTCTTCATACCGTGTTAGGAGGATTAAATCATAAATTCAATTTATCCGTTAAAAATCCATTTTAATCACCAAGTAGTCTACGCTTAACAAACAAGATACACCAGTCTGTTATCTACCGTGTTAGCTTTCAGAATAACCAGCAAAAACAAAACCTGCACTTCAATTTTGTTTACAATTACAATTACATTACATTACATTACAATCTACGCATTGCAGATATTTGCCATGAATTCAAGGGTGGAGAAAGTAGTGCATATATCCACAAATAATGTTGATTAAAAATGTGCACAATTTCGTACTGCAAATTAAAATACTTGTAGGCTATAAGGCCTACAGTTTGAGCTCAAGGATTAGTTTAAAGGAAAGTTTTGCACATCACCAATTTTCAGGTCACCAGTCACCGCTGGTTTCATTTTGTTTCAATTCGACAGTTTAAGAAAGATGGATAAAGGAGGAAGAAAGGGAGGACAAAAGAAAATGATGACCGATTATTTTTGTGGGTAAAAACATTCTTAGCATTAATGACACTCAATAACTTGAAATACTTTATGTAAAAGCTTGCATCAACAGTATACATTCTTTTTCAAACATTGTTTTCCTTAATTACAATTATGTGCATAATCCATTAAAGATACAACTATTTTGAGCTGAGACATTCATTGGTTTGTGCCTTTTTTCACCCACCTCCCACCGGATCTCAGGGTCCACCCACCTCCCAAATCCCAGTTTAACCCCTGATGTCGAGGTATGTAAACGTAAGCTAATGGTAGCCCGTTTGCTAATTATGAAGCAGCGGGCTGGGCAGGCAGCTCCTGCGAGGCAGCGGGCTGGGCAGGCAGCTCCTGCGAGGCAGCGGGCTGGGCAGGCAGCTCCTGCGGGGTAGCGGGCTGGGCAGGCAGCTCCTGCGGGACAGCGGGCTCCAGCGGGACAGCAGGGTCTGGCGCACTGGGCTTGGAGTACTTCTCGGCCAGAGGGGGCATCTCAGTGCCCCCCCGCAGATACTCCTCCCAGTGAAATGTCATTATTACTAGGGCTTTAAAGTCAGAACACCCTTCAAGCCCAGAGTAAATCAGCCCGCTGTGGAGCGGGTCCCTCATGCCGTCCCGAAATATCTGGCACACGATTGACTGGGTCAGATCAGGACTGGATCCAATGGGCCTCGGAGTGCCCACCGGCTTGCTCCAGACTGGTGGCATGTCTAAAGCAAAAAATTAAAAACCCCAGGGAGGAGGAAAAAAAAAGTCTCTGCTGGGTCCAGAACTGGCTGGTTCCTTCTGTCAGGTAATGGGTAAGTAGGACCCAAACGCAGAGTGGGGGAAGAAACTCAGGAGGCATCAAAAGGAAAATTTGAGTTTACTTTCATACAATTAACAAAACCAGGAACTAATAACAAGGCCATGCAGGGCCAGTCTGAAAAAATGCTAAAATTTCAGAACAAAAAGCAGAACTTCAAAAAACCAAAAACATGCAGAGCCAAACTCGGACAGGGGAAGAACAGCAAGCAGAAACATACATAGTCGGGCAGAAACTCACAGGCGGAAACACAGAGGCAGAAACACAGGGCAGAAACACATGCCGAAACACAAGGAACCAGCACCCATTGGCATTAAAAAGAAAATGTACTTTTGAATACTTAAGTATTTTTAAAAGCAAGTACTCCAGTACTTTAACTCAAGTAAAAATTTGACTGAACAACTTTCACTTGTAGTGGAGTAATATTTGACCAGGGGTATCTATACTTTGACTCAAGTAATGGGGTTGTGTACTTTGTCCACCACTGGTTATAAGGTAATAAGCCAAACATGTACATTCTTAAAAAGTGTAAGCCAGGTTTGCCTAAAACTGGCGTGTGTGGGAGATTATCAGGAAAGAAGCCATCACTCAAAATGAACCATCTGAAAGCACGTCTGGCCGAAAGATTTAAAGTAATGTGCTCTTTGTAATCTTAGATCAATTCCATTTCAATTATAGCAATTTAAAAGTCATACTGAATTCAAAATCTTGTAGCTGGGCAGGAAGCTCCTGCGGGGCAGCGGGCTGGGCAGGAAGCTCCTGCGGGGCAGCGGGCTGGGCAGGCAGCTCCTGCGGGGCAGCGGGCTGGGCAGGAAGCTCCTGCGGGCCAGCGGGCTGGGCAGGCAGCTCCTGCGGGGCAGCGGGCTGGGCAGGCAGCTCCTGCGAGGCAGCGGGCTGGGCAGGCAGCTCCTGCGGGGCAGCGGGCTGGGCAGGAAGCTCCTGCGGGGCAGCGGGCTGGGCAGGCAGCTCCTGTGGGGCCGCGGGCTGGGCAGGCAGCTCCTGCGGGGCAGCGGGCTGGGCAGGCAGCTCCTGTGGGGCAGCGGGCTGGGCAGGCAGCTCCTGCGGGGCAGCGGGCTGGGCAGGAAGCTCCTGCGGGGCAGCGGGCTGGGCAGGCAGCTCCTGCGGGGCAGCGGGCTGGGCAGGAAGCTCCTGCGGGGCAGCGGGCTGGGCAGGCAGCTCCTGTGGGGCAGCGGGCTGGGCAGGCAGCTCCTGCGGGGCAGCGGGCTGGGCAGGCAGCTCCTGTGGGGCAGCGGGCTGGGCAGGCAGCTCCTGCGGGGCAGCGGGCTGGGCAGGCAGCTCCTGTGGGGCAGCGGGCTGGGCAGGCAGCTCCTGCGGGGTAGCGGGCTGGGCAGGAAGCTCCTGCGGGACAGCGGGCTCCAGCGGGACAGCAGGCTCTGGCACACTGGGCTTGGAGTACTTCTCGGCCAGAGGGGGCATCTCAGTACCCCCCCCCCCCCCCGCCGCAGATACTCCTCCCAGTGAAATGTCATTATTACTAGGGCTTTAAAGTCAGAACACCCTTCAAGCCCAGAGTAAATCAGCCCGCTGTGGAGCGGGTCCCTCATGCCGTCCCGAAATATCTGGCACACGATTGACTGGGTCAGATCAGTCTGTGTGGCCACAGTGCTAAATTCAATCGCATAATCCAATAAATTACGTGATCCCTGACTTATGTCAAAGAGTCTGTTGGCCATCTGTCTAGCGACAGGACTGGATCCAATGGGCCTCGGAGTGCCCACCGGCTTGCTCCAGACTGGTGGCATGTCTAAAGCAAAAAATTAAAAACCCCAGGGAGGAGGAAAAAAAAAGTCTCTGCTGGGTCCAGAACTGGCTGGTTCCTTCTGTCAGGTAACGGGTAAGTAGGACCCAAACGCAGAGTGGGGGAAGAAACTCAGGAGGCATCAAAAGGAAAATTTGAGTTTACTTTCATACAATTAACAAAACCAGGAACTAATAACAAGGCCATGCAGGGCCAGTCTGAAAAAATGTTAAAATTTCAGAACAAAAAGCAGAACTTCAAAAAACCAAAAACATGCAGAGCCAAACTCGAACAGGGGAAGAACAGCAAGCAGAAACATACATAGTCGGGCAGAAACTCACAGGCGGAAACACAGAGGCAGAAACACAGGGCAGAAACACATGCCGAAACACAAGGAACCAGCACCCGAGTCAGGGAAACAGAGAACTTAAATAGACTAACGAGGCACAGGAGGGCACAATGCACAAACAGACCACAGAGAGGGAAGGGAAAACGAGATAACCAAAAAACAATAGAATAATTGAAAACAATAATACAATTAAACAGGGAAAAGGCAGCTACAACTGAAGTTCCGCCATCTGGCGACCCAAAAAAGGAAACGCAGACAAACACAGAACCATGACAATTAGTCCAAGTTTTTTTCTCTTTTGTTTATTTTCTTTATAGATAGTGGCTTTTTGACAGCCGCACATCTTCACAGACCCAAAGCATTGAATTTTCTTCTCACAGGGGATGCTTGACGGAAACAACTGTGAATTTCTTTACATCTGAAGCTAAATTGGAGCTTCAGTTATTCCTATCTCAGATAAAATCTTTAAGTACGGTCTTTCTGATGGTCGTAGTTTTGGTAGTCTACCAATTTTTGCTCAGTTGTTAGGAGTGCCATTTTCTATGTAACTTGCAATAATCTTGTGAACTCCAGTTTTGGAAGCTGCAGATTTTTCACTTATTTTCCTTTGACTTTCACCTTTCTTATGCAGTTAACATAACATAATATAATGATGAGAACAGGCCATTCAGCCCAACGATGCTCACCAGTTTCCTAACTAAATTAGTGTTCTGATTACCTACAGACTAGATAGTATCTAACACTATATCAAGCCTAGTCTTGGAAATCCCCAGAGTTTCTGCCTCTACTACGTGACATTGCAGGCTATTCCACACATTGTCTACTCTCTGTATGAAAAAACTGTTCCTAATGTCTGTGTGGAATCTACCTTTTGTTAATTTCCATTCATGTCTCCTTGTTCTACTAACAGAACTCAACCTGAATAATCTCTTGTAATTTCACTTTGTTGATCCCCTTTATGAATTTAAAAGCCTCAATCAAATCATCCCTGAGTCTCCTTTTACTAAGCTTGAAGTCTTTCCTCATAGTTTTTATCTTTCATACCAGGAATCAATTTTGTTTCTCTTCTTTGAACTTTCTCCAGAGCCTCTATATCTTTCTTGTAGTACGGTCCCCAGAACTGCACACAATAGCACTCCAGGTGTGCTCTAACAAATGTATTGTATAAGAAAAGTATAACTTCCTTGGATTTATACTCAATAATTCTGGCTATATATCCCAGCATCCCGTTGGCCTTTTCTACTGCGACAGCACAGTGCCTAGAACCAGAAAGGCTTTGATCTTTTTCAAACTGAGCACATTCCAGTTTTTCCCATAAAGTAATCCTGCCTAATATTTTTATTTCCCACATGCAGAACTTTACATTTGGCTATATTACATTTAATTTGGCTATATTTCAACCCACTTCTCGATTTTATTTAAATCTTCTTGGATTATTGTAGTAGCTTCCAGACTATTAGCTGGGCTTCCCAGTTTTGTATCATCTGCAAATTTGACTAATATCTGCAAATTTGATTAAGTTACATTTATCTTTCATCTAGTCTCATCAGAAATATCTCCTTTAGCCATTTTAGATATGTGTGACAAATAAATATGCAAAGCAGGTAAGGTGTGTTTAGGTGGTTGCTTGAATGTTAGTGTCACTTTTGAAGGTAAAGGACTAAACATCATAACGTCACTGACACTTTGTTAACATTACATTACATTACAGGCATTTAGCAGACGTTCTTATCCAGAGAAACTTACACAACTATTTACACAGCATTTACATTGCATCCATTTATACAGCTGGATATATACTGAAGCAATGCAGGTTAAGTACCTTGCTCAAGGGTACAGCGGCAGTGTCCTACGCAGGAATCTAACCTTTGACCTTTAGGTTACAGGACCAACTCCTTTATACGCCCATTATACTACACTGATGCCTTACTACAGTTAACTGTGGTTGGGAGGACAGCTTTAACCTGTTAGTTGATTGAAGGATGGAAGACTTAAAGTGGGTGGAGGGACCCCAAAAGAGTGGACAGATACAAGGTAGATATGCAGTGGTAGAGACTTTTCTGTCATTTTTTCTTAGATATAAGGGAAAATGTAATATAATACAAGTTTCCTACATTATTAGTATAAATATAGTATAAATAAAAGTTTCCTACATTATTGTCTGACAAATAATGTAGGAACAAAAATAAAATTTGCACCAAATGGTTCATTTTACCTTAAAATGAATAAATGAAAGGGTACTCTATTACACAGTACTGAATTGTATGTAAAAACTGATGGAAAAAGTATGATAGTGGTATAAGACTGTGCTAGTCTGTTCAGTAGGGTATTGCAGTACATTCTGGTAGTGCATGGATGAGTGAATGACTAAACTTTTCTTCTGATGCTAATTACACGTGTCATGTGTTTTGCTATAAAACTTAAAACAATTTAATAATCCAACTCGGTTACGTAATGATGTAGCCACTGTCAGGGATCAGCTTGGTAATAAAAATGGCTGTGGAATCGTCTCTAAGCCAGGTGATACATTAGATACATTAGAGCTCCCAGCATTGCCACGTTCTGTGCGTTGTGTGGAATTCGCACCTTTGGTCGTTATCCAGGTCAGACCTGTCAGACCGCTCCTGCTCTCGCGGCATGGGAACGACAAACCATCCACAGTCATCTCATTATCTCATCGTTCTCGCTGCTCTTGTTCAAAGGGATTTATTGTCACCGGTAGATCAAACAGACAAATAAAAATATCAAGCACACTGAAATTAGATCAGAGTGCAATGGATGGAAATAAGAGTATATAAAAAGCAGGTGATTAGTAGGAGTCAGATAGAAATAAAAATAAGAAAATAATTCTAAAAGATAGAACAGACTAAACAGAGTAAGGAAGTACTGTGCAAAAATGGCTAAACAGCTAAAGAGACAAGTCTTGAGATTCTTGATTCTTGAGATTCTTTAAGAAGTCTTTAAAATCTCCATGGATGCAGAATCCTGTGTACCCTCCAGCAGGCTGTTCCAAAGGCCTGGGGCACAGAAACTAACACCCACTCAAACTCTTCTCTTAAACAAACAAACTCTTACATAAATGCTATTTAATTTCAGCACAGAAAGGCAAGTACATGTATTACAACAGAATTGCCTGCATTCTCAACAGATTACTGAACACTGCCCTCTCAGCATGTTACTGAACACTGCACTCTCAGCACATTACTGAACATTGCACTTTCAGCCCATTACTGAACACTGCACTCTCAGCAAATTACTGAACACTGCACTCTCAGCACATTACTGAACTCTGCACTCTCAACAAACTACTGAACACTGCACTCTCAGCACATTACTGAACACTGCACTCTCAGCACATTACTGAACACTGCACTCTCAACAAACTACTGAACACTGTACTCTCAACCAATTACGGAACACTGCACTCTCAACACATTACTGAACACTGCACTCTCAACACATTACTGGACACTGCACTCTCAGCCCATTACTGAACACTGCACTCTCAGCACATTACTGAACACTGCACTCTCAACAAACTACTGAACACTGCACTCTCAGCCCATTACTGAACACTGTACTTTCAGCCCATTACTGAACACTGCACTCTCAACAAACTACTGAGCACTACACTGTCAACAAATTACTGAACACTGTACTCTAAGCACATTACTGAACACTGCACTCTCAACAAATTACTGAACACTGTACTCTAAGCACATTATTGAACACTGCACTCGCAGGCAATGATTGAACACTGCACTCTCAGCACATTACTGAGCACAGCGCTCTCAGTCCATTCTTTCTATGGGTTGATCAACTCACATCTCATTGACATCACATCAGAAGTTTCCATCGTAAATGCATTGAGGGAAAAATCTCCCGTAGAGGTCATGATAAAGTGGATCACTGTTTCGGTTAAAGTGCCTTAGTAATAGAGAAAAACTGAAAAAAATTACATTAAAATTGACTCTGAAATTCACATGCAACCAGTGTAGAGACAATAAACAATTTGAAGTTTTCTCTTTGTAGCTTTTTCGTCAATACTGTAGGAAATATGTTGTTCTTTCTGAGAGGCTTGTGTATGGGCACAAAGCCTCCCAGAAAGTTTTTGAAGGAAAAGAACGCTTCGTAATGAAAGATTCAGTTCGACAAAATTTCCTAGCAGAGCGTTCCGTATTTCCAATGTAGCACCGACACCTTGCGGCTGGAAACAGTCAGAATGAATTAAATCAGCGAATTTGTAAAATGTTTCATTGAGACGTCTTTATGTTTTGTGGAAGCACATTAACAATAGTAAGTGTTATTTCATAATGTTAAGTTCTGCAGCACAAAGATGATATTACATATTATTTGGGAGATTTCTCTCGAGGCCAAGCGATCATGGTGAGCGAGTGATGATGTGAGCATGGGATGCCGTACATAAAAAAGCGAAGTGTAATGCCATAAAATGCAATTCTGTGAAAATAATTTCTCGTCCTTTTTGCACACAGTTGGTACTCATGCTAAGCCTCATCAGTACAAATAACGCGGTTTCTAGCTCATTGTTTGGGGTTAGGGTTAGGGTTAGCTTATCAAGCTTCGTTAAGCATGTTAAGTGTTTTAAAACTGAGGTGTCAATATTTATCCGAAAAGGGCCAGACCTTGATAAGTATAATAATGTGTGTAAATGCTGGGCTAAAACAAGAACCTACACCCACACCGACCCTCTTCGGATAAGATTCTGCACCCCTGCTCTAGAATATGCCCTGAACGGGAATTTGCACGCATTCTCTGCTCCAGTATACTATACCATTCATTTACTCGGGACAAACCGCCGAAGAGCAGCGCAACGAAAGGAAAATCGCTGGCATACCATGAAGTGAAAATGCCATATACACTTCTGCGTATAAACAGGCCATTCTAAATACACGGTGAGCGGGAGGGATGTATAACTTTTCGTTCATACTTCCTGCTCTTCGAACAGTCTACCAAAGCGCGGAAGGATTCGTGTCATTATCTTTAAAAGACATTAACTGTCTTTAATGAAAGACAGGACCACATTTCTACTGACATTTTTCATGCCAAAGGTAACAATACTCACGTTTAACTCCTGCATTGAAAATGCGACTTGCGAAATGTACTAATTTACTGACGCTGTTTTGTGGCGGATTCATATTTGTTTACAGGACTGTAGTTATGCGGCATAACGCAAAATATCCAGCAGAGGGATCTTGCTGGTCACATAAATCTCCCGCGGCTCTTTAGTTATATCTTTAAATGGAACTGCACAGCTGAATTGTGCCGTTGATAAAACCCAGAATTTCCTGTCTTCAGTGTGATCTATTGCACTTTTCTCTGCATGTGCGTCTTCAGAAGGTATGTTGGCCAATTTTGGTTGCAAGATGGTTCGTATTCTCTAAATCTTACAGGAAGAAATGTGTCTTTCCCCTCTATGTATGGCCTCGAGATGGATACATTTGAGCCGATGCTGTTATGTTTCTGTTATGAATAGTGATTTTAGAGCGATTAAAGGTTAATGTGCCAGTGCCGTGTAAAGCTCAGGTAAATGGGAGGGGTGGAGACAGGTGTCAACGCTATAGTCTTCAGTGCATGACATTATGTTACGGACCATAATGTCACCCTTTAAACTGTGAAGTGTAATGTTAAGCGGAGTGCACTTTTCTGTGCATATGCATCTGTACGTGCGTGTTCTGAACACGCGCAGCCTAACTGGCCCTGTCAGGCAGGCGGTGCGCGATCGAAGTGAAGCGACACTGCTGGCTATCGCTAAATTTCCTGCAAAGCTGCGCCCAGGATGAGCTACACTTTCCATAGCCCCGTTTAGCGGGATCCTGCTGGAGTCAATAGCGTCAATATTATAGTTTTGAAAATTTAAGTTTGTAGCAATATAGTGAAAATCTCACAATCATCGCATGGCCCTTATTCATCAAAACTCAGGAATAGGCTGTTCCTTTGCTAATAACTAAATTGATGAGTGATCACTTCGGAACGTTTGTGTCCACGTGAAAGCTATGACGTCGTGTTGTAAAGTGTCGAGTAACTGTTAGCTGCGCGTTAAAACAGAAGTGAGCGTAAGATAATGTATATGAAAACGTTCGGAATGCAATATCAGTACTGCAGTACAGCAATGTCCGTTTTCAGGGATCCCCGGCCGGACCCTAAAGCACAATTTAACTACTATTGTTTTTCCTCCCCATCACCTAACTTCACACTTTGCTTCATATGTTGAAGAAATGTGTTGTTCAGCCAGTATGAGAGTATTTTGGTCATATATTCAGTGTGTCATGTTTGGAAGGCCCTTGATGTGCGCAAACCTGTTGCGCTGCGGGCTGAGCTCAATCATTCACCGTTCCTCTGAAATCTGCTATTTTAGGAGGGCGCCAGGGTGTAATGAGTGGAGAAACAAGATTTGTTTTACATCAACAGCTTCACATTTCTGTGAATAAGACGCACATTAAAATCTACACAACGAAACCTAGCTAAGCAAAAGCATTTTTTTCCCCGTATAAGTATTACTGCTCGGTCTCGAAAAACATTGAAAGACTTACAAAGAATAATGTTGGCAACTAAAGCAGGTAATCTGCTGTGGCTGGATTCAAGTATAACAGAGATTACTTTGGGGTCCCTTCATACAAATTCAATCTGTGGTCAAGTTTCTTTGTTTATCCTATTATACCTAATTTAAAAAAACTGTTCATCAATGACTGTTGAGAAAGAACTAGAAAAATATGTTTGTGGACAGACCAATGTTTCATTCTATACACATTTTGTATGAGTTAGTGTTTATATGTTTACATTTTTATTACAGGAAAAACAGGATGCCGGTTTATAAACACAGGCTGAAGTTTTAGAAACAAAGGTTTAGAAACACAAACTGTAGGATTAGAAACACAGACTGTAGGATTAGAAACACAGGCTGCATGTTTAGAAACAGACTGTAGGATTAGAAACACAGGTGTAGAAACACAGGCTTCATGTTTAGAAACACAGGCTATATGATTGGAAACACAGGTTACAGGTTTAGAAACACAGGCTTCATGTTTAGAAACACAGGCTGTATGATTGGAAACACAGGTTACCAGTTTAGAAACAGGCTTTAGGATTATAAACACAGACTGTAGGTTTAGCATTTTAGCCTTTCTTTACATGTTTTTTTTTCAGTCTCAGAAAGAAATCAGAATATTATTCTTTTAAAAAGTGTAAACAATTTAAGCTCTGCAGAAATAAGGCTGGCATTATACTATATTATTTAAATTAATATAAAATGTGAAAATGTATGTTTTGACTCAGGAATGTGAAGACAGTTTCAAAGGTGTGTACATACAGACTGGTGACAAATTAAAGGAAAAACCTGAATAAATGAGTGGAGAAACATAACGAGTGCACATGCTTCCATACAGGTGCACTGCATGATACAATTAAGCAATTAACATCCTATCATGCTCTGTGGCATGTATAAAAATGCTGAGCAGGACCAGGTGACCTTGATTTTGGGTCAAGACGGCAAGAGGAAAAGATCTCAGTGACTTTGAAAGAGGGTTCATTATTGGGGGACGGATGGCAGGAGCTTCAGTCATAAAGACTGCTCAACTGGCTAGTGTTTCAATAGGAACAATGACTAAAGTAACATCTGTATTCAGATCTAGGGGAAAGACATCACTGAATAGGGTCGGAAATTGTGGTCGAAACAGCACAGTTGATGATCGTGATGCTTGTGCATTAGTGCGTTATGTAAGGAAAAACAGAAGAGCAGCTCTTCCTCAGGTGACTGAGAATGTCAATGCTGGACATGATCAAACTGTGTCAGCAAGAACAGTCCATTGACAATTACATAGTGAGGGATATTACAGTAGAGTTTCAGTGCATAGATTACAAATCATTACAAAGACGAATGCACATTTGAGAGTTCAGTGGTGCAAAAACCATAGGCACTGGTCTACAAGGATGTGGAAAAAAGTGATATGGTCAGATGAGTCATCATTTACCATATTCTTGGCAAGTGGGCGAGTGCATGTGTGGCGTACACCAAGAGAATGGTACAGGCCTGAATGCTTGACGCCTACAGTGAGGGGGTCCAGTGGCTCTGTTATGCTGTTTAGGGCATATTCCTGGCATGGTTGGGGTCCACTTGCCCCTGTAGAGGGAAGGGTCACTGCAAATCAATACAAAGTTATTCTGAGTTATCACTTTTATTCTATGATGAAACATTTCTATCCTGATAGGAGTAGTCTCTTCCAGGATGACAAAACCCCCATCCACTGGGCATGAGGGGTCACTAAATGGCTTGAGCATATGCTATGGTCTTTGCAGTCACCATATCATGACCCAGTTGAACACCTATGGGAGTTTTTGGACTTACATGTTAGACAGCGCTCTCCACCACCACCATCAAAACACCAAATGAGGGAATATCTTTTGGAAGAATGGTGTTCCAGTGGAGTTCCACAGACTTGTAGAGACTATGCCAAGGTGGCTTGTGGTGGCCCAACACATTATTAAGACACTTTATGTTGGTTTTTCCTTTAATTTGTCACCTGTCTGTATATGTGTGTGTGGTGTGTGTGTGTGTGCGTGCATGCAAACTGCTCTCATAAGTGACACAATGTACATTTACTCTGATTTGGTAGCCATTCTGGCCTTACTGCTGGCAGTACGCGCAGATGATTGTTAACAAGCATTAGCATCTGCAATATGTGTTCCTGTGAATCAGATGTCTGTCAGCGCTGTAAATTTAGGGCTGCAGTCATAGAAGAACTGGCCCCATCTCTCTGACGAAAAATCCTCCGCTGGACTTAAGATGGAAATGCTTCATCTCTGCTTTGTCGTGGCAGTGGGTTTTCTTAAACTCCCAGAACTCCTTGTTTCTGTGACATTGCACATGGAAGGGTGTGGCTTGGTGGTTACTCTGCTGTGGTTACGTTCCACACGTATAGTACACATTAGACTTATTCATATTATACATAGCACATAGAATTACTATGGAAACCTGATTTATTTTTACTTTATTATTCATTACATGCTCTTGCCCTGAGTGAACACAATGCTGCCTCTGGTTGTGAAGTTGATGGTGTTCAGGTGTGTTCTGGTGTGAAGCTGATGGTGTTCTGGTGTGAAGCTGGTGGTGTTCAGTAAGGGACGTATGCAAATAATAACCACACGATCCTGAGAAACAGCTGAAATTGCATTGTGAAATAATGTGTTGAAACAGTAATAGTGGGGAAAGTGCGTGTTATGTAGTGTGGTCTAACGGTTTTTCTCTGTACCTGCTAGATTATCACCATTGCAAGTAATGTGAGTTCACCTTTCTAATGTGGTTAAAAAGATAGATTGAGAGCTGTCATGTTTCACAGCTAGTTTCAGTCACTCACACTAGAGACACTTTACAGTTCTGCTAACTCAGAGAGTACTGTATCCCTGCAGTATTCCCAGCTCAGCTAACTCAGAGAGTACTGTATCCCTGCAGTATTCCCAGCTCAGCTAACTCAGAGAGTACTGTATCCCTGCAGTATTCCCAGCTCAGCTAACTCAGAGAGTACTGTATCCCTGCAGTATCCCCAGCTCAGCTAACTCAGAGAGTACTGTATCCCTGCAGTATTCCCAGCTCAGCTAACTCAGAGAATACTGTATCCCTGCAGTATTCCCAGCTCTGCTAACTCAGAGAGAACTGTATCCCTGCAGTATTCCCAGCTCTGCTAACTCAGAGAGTACTGTATCCCTGCAGTATTCCCAGCTCTGTTAACTCAGAGAGTGTTGTATCCATGAAGTATTCCCAGCTCTGCTAACTCAGAGAGTTCTGTATCCCTGCAGTATTCCCAGCTCAGATAACTCAGAGAGTACTGTATCCCTGCAGTATTCCCAGCTCTGTTAACTCAGAGAGTGCTGTATCCATGAAGTATTCCCAGCTCTGCTAACTCAGATAGTACTGTATCCCTGCAGTATTCCCAGCTCAGCTAACTCAGAGAGTACTGTATCCCTGAAGTATTCCCAGCTCAGCTAACTCAGAGAGTACTGTATCCCTGCAGTATTCCCATCTCAGCTAACTCAGAGAGTACTGTATCCCTGCAGTATTCCCAGCTCAGCTAACTCAGAGAGTACTGTATCCCTGCAGTATTCCCATCTCAGCTAACTCAGAGAGTACTGTATCCCTGCAGTATTCCCAGCTCAGCTAACTCAGAGTCTCTGATACAGTACTCTCAGAGAGTTCTGTATCCCTGCAGTATTCCCAGCTCAGCTAACTCCGAGAGTACTGTATCCCTGCAGTATTCCAGCTGTGCTAACTCAGAGAGTTCTGTATCCCTGCAGTATTCCCAGCTCAGCTAACTCGTCTACGTGTGTGCATGTTTGTGTAGGTGTGTGTGTACACCGTCCGCAGCATGGTGTGTACATACGTGTGTGCATGTTCGTGTAGGTGTATGTGTACATCGTCCGCAGCATGGTGTTTACACACGCGTGTGTATGTTTGTGTAGGTGTGTGTACGTCGTCCGCAGCATGGTGTGTACATACGTGTGTGCATGTTTGTGTAGGTGTGTGTGTACATCGTCCGCAGCATGGTGTGTACATACGTGTGTGCATGTTTGTGTAGGTGTGTGTGTACATCGTCCGCTGCATGGCGTGTGCATACATGTGTGCATGTTTGTGTAGGTGTGTGTGTGACTTTTAGATTTGTGAATTATGCAGCAGCTCCATTACACCCATGAGTAAATCACCCTTATTTTCAGTAAATCACAATTTTGCTTCAGTAAAACTCCATTAGTTAGATGCCGCCAGCTTAAATCAATGGACATCTGCAGTCTTGAACAGATGGAACTGTGCCTGGTTTTGGTAGTAAATTGGAGGCTAACCCAGAATTGTACTCCATCTCATTTAGAGTATGGCTAGTGAAGAAATGTCCTGCTAAGCTGAGATTTTGGATGGCTGGATCCTTACGACGCAGGGGTACAGATTTGTTTGTAAATTTACTGTCTAGAACTGAACTGCTTGCACCCGTCTTCTTAGCCATTGTTCTGTGATTTACATAAACGTGCGTGGTCCCCACTTCCCCATATTCCAGAGAGGGTACGATAATAAATTAGCAGGTAAAAGATGATTAGTTGACTCAAGCGATGTCTTTTTTCTCCATTGAAAAACTTGTTCATATTTACCCGTTTATTATCTCAGCAACACCTAAAACCTCTTATCAAACAAATTCACAACTCTCACAATGTTACACTAACACAAGAGTCTACAGCCCACGCAAAGCATTGGAATGAGTGAACTTCATCATATGTGCCCATTAATAGATCAAAACATCGATTTAAATAGAAACATAGAGGTCTAATGTGAAAAGATGAGTTTTGAGACATTTGAGGAAGACAGCCAGTGAATCTGCCTTGCTGAAGGTTGCTCCGCCATTTGGGGATTGGAATGGAGAAGTGGAGGAGTTATCAGGGACTCAGAAGGACAGACAGATAGCTGGTGGGATGATGTTGAACAGGGAGGTCTGGTCTGAGTGTGTGGTGTGATCGTTCTCTGAAGGCAGGAATGGGCGGTGCCAATCACAGCTTGGTGTGCCAGTGTGAGAGGTCTGAGCAGGAAGGGGCACTGCCTGCCTTACTTCAGTAAATACCCTGACTTACCTCAGTAAATTCCCTGACTTACCCCAGTTAATGCCCTGACTTACCCCAGTTAATGCCCAGCTGTATGAATTGTGTAGAAGGAATGAAAACAGTTGCTAACTTTGCTAAATGCTTGAAATGTACTTGTTTGCAGTAATTATCACCACAGCATCTAATGTATTGGCTGTGACGTTATCAGTGCCTGTAGTCTGTTTAAGTTTTTGAGTTTTTATGTGGTGCCTTTGCTCTGAGCAGAGAGAAAAATGCCATCAATCATCACTCTGGAGGAAGTGATATCACAGAGGCCACAGAAATACACCAAACAGACTGCCTGCTTCCCCCACAAATGAACCTAACCCTAGCCCCCAGGCACTGTGCAGCAGATACAGGCTAAACTAACTATCAAATTAAACAAGCCTGTCTTTGACTCTCTCACTGAAAAAGCATAGATACGAGGCCAATGGATAACATATTTAAATTAGAAATGGTAGTGTAATATAATAAATACTGTTTAAAAATACTTTTTGTATAACAGGAAAAGTGAAAGCTACTCGAAAAGAAGAAAAGGATGACAGAATAGATTGTGGTCATATTCAGGAAGCCTCATCGCACAGAGAGAGGTGACTGCATTTCCGGGACCTCCCTCCACTCGGCCATCAATGCCGAAACAGAAACTACACTGAATATACTGCTCATTTCCACTGCTGCTCATTTCCACTGCTGATCATTTCCTGATCTACTCTCTCTCCCAGCGCTGCTCATTTCCATTGCTTCTCATTTCCTGAGCTGCTCATTTCCACTGCTGATCATTTCCAGAGCTACTTTCTGTCCTAGAGCTGCTCATGTCCACTACTGCTCTCTCCCAGAGCTGCTCATTTCCACCACTGCTCTCTCCCAGAGCTGCTCATTTCCACTGCTTCTCATTTCCAGAGGTACTATCTCACCCAGAGCTGCTCCTTTCCAGACCTGCTCATTTCCAACACTGCTCATTTCCAGACCTGCTTGTTTCCATTGCTGCTCTTAGGGACCATTCTTTCCCAGTGCTGCTCTCTCTCTCCCAGTGTTGCTCTCTTTCTCCAGTGCTGCTCGTGTCCAGTGCTGCTCTTAGGGACTGTTCTGTCCCAGTGCTGCTCTCTCTCCCAGTGTTGCTCTCTTCCTCCAGTGCTTCTCATTTCCAGTGCTGCTCTCTCTCTCTCTCGGTGCTGCTTTCTCTCACAGTGCTGCTCTGTGCCAGTGCTGCTCTTCTTCTCTCGCAGTGCTGTTCTGTGTCAGAGTTGCTCTCTCTCTCCCAGTGCTGTTCTCTTCCAGTTCTAACAGCTCTTGTGAAAGGTCCTGTCATTGCTCACTCATACCCCATGGTTGAGCATGGTTGGCTGGTTTGGCACAGTTGAGCACAGAATCGCTGGTTGGCACAGTTTGGCATGGATAGTCTGGTTTGGCACAGCTGAGTACAGAATGGTTGGTTTGGCACAGTCTGGAATGGATAGTCTGGTTTGGCACAGTTTGGCTTGGACAGTCTGTTTTGGCACAGTTGAGCTCAGAATGGCTGGTTTGGCACAGTTTGCCATGGACAGTCTGGTTTGGCACAGTTGAGCACAGAATGGCTGGTTTGGCACAGTTTGGCATGGATAGTCTGGTTTGGCACAGCTGAGTACAGAATGGCTGGTTTGACACAGTTTGGCATGGGTAGTCTGGTTTGGCACAGTTTAGCTTGGACAGTCTGGTTTTGCACAGTTTGGCTTGGACAGTCTGGTTTGGCACAGTTTAGCTTGGACAGTCTGGTTTGGCACAGTTGAGCACAGAATGGCTGGTTTGGCACAGTTTGGCATGAATAGTCTGGTTTGGCACAGTTTGGCTTGGACAGTCTGGTTTTGCACAGTTTGGCTTGGACAGTCTGGTTTGGCACAGTTGAGCACAGAATGGCTGGTTTGGTACAGTTTGGCATACTTTGCCATGCAACCTGACTTATGGTTCTTCCCTGTTTAACATGGTTTATTTCTGCCATTCGCTGGTGTCCTGGTCAAATCCCCAAACTCCCATAATGCTCATCTGTGTCTGGCCATTTCATTCCGCCCAAGTTGATTGGCTGCACGCTGTGACTTCATGAGGCTCATCATGCCTGAGAGCACATTTATTACAGATGAAATTGACTGCCTGTCTGCTGAGATAAATTAGCATTCATACTGTTCTTGATTGAAAAGGTTCTCTCCCCCCTTCTCTCTCTTTCTCTTTCCCTTTCTCTCACTCTCTTTCTCTCTCTCTCTCACTAACACACTCTCACACACATGCATACACACAGACATACTCTCCCATACACATACACATACACATACACACACAAACACACACATATGCACAAACACACACACACACATATAGGCATAACACACTGAGTCGAATGGGGAAATATGTCTTACTGAACTGTGCTGAGTGAAGAAAGTGAGTTTGTTCTCTGATAGTGTTGTGTTCTGTGTGGCAGGACAGTGATGATCATGGCAGGAAGTCTGAATACTCCATCATGAAGCAGGGTAATCGTTCACATACACCTGGAAGCACAGCCCTGTCCTGCCTTGTCACGCCCTGCCACGCGCTGTTCCTCCCCACCCCCTTCAAGATCTGACTATGGTCTGCCAAAGACAGAAAGCCAGCAACTCAGTAGCAGTGTTCAGTGTGTCACTGTAACAATCTCTGTAACAGTGTTCAATGTGTCACTGTAACAATCTCTGTAACAGTGTTCAGTGTGTTTCTGTAACAGTGTCTGCAACAGTGTTCAGTGTGTTTCTGTAACAGTGTCTGTAACAGTGTTCAGTGTGTTTCTGTAACAGTGTCTGTAACGGTGTTCGGTGTGTCACTGTAACAATCTCTGTAACAATGTTCAGTGTGTTTCTGTAACAATCTCTGTGACAGTGTTCAGTGTGTTACTTCAACAGCGTCTGCAGTTTCATATCTGTATGAAAGATGATCAACTCTGTTTTCTAAGCAGAACATCCAGGTGTTCAGTATGACAGAGCAGCCATTCTACCCAGCCCCGCCCACCATGGGGTACCTGGATGGCAACTATTTCCCACAGCATGACCCCACAGCACTGTGCCACAGCTATCTGTCCACTGGGGGCTCCACTGAGCTGCATCAGTCATCCCCACCCTTCTACCCCAGCTTCTCTGCCCCTGAGAGCCCCTATGCTACTGGAGTAGCCCCACCCCCACCCGGGAGCCCGTTGCTCAGGCTTGCTGGGAAATCTGCAGCTCCTGTGTGGGACTCCCAGCCTGCAGGGGGCACCCTGGCGCAGAGTAAGAGCAGCCCCAGAGAGGGTTACCAGCTCAGTGCCCTGCCCCAGGGCAGCAGTGCCCTGCAGAGGCTGGACTCCTTCTCCAGCGCCTTCGCCAGTCACAATCTCTGCATGTTCCGAAGCTCCGCCCCCAGTCTGGACATGCCCCTCCCTTTCTGTCTGACCACACCCTCTGATGTATTCCTTCAGCAGCTCCTAACCCACAGACCCCAGCAAACAGAGATTCAGCCAATGGGGGCCCAGCAGACATGCCCAGAGTTGGAGTCTGAGCAAATGAGCAGCTGTGACCAGAGACATACCCTCAGTGCACAGGATGCTGTACAGCTGCCGCATGGATACCTGCTGCAGGAACAGTACTGCCCCCTGCAGCAGCACCAGGAGATGAACTATCTCCTGTATTCCGGCCCAACAGCAAACCCTGCCACTCAAACCTCAAACCCCTCCCACTCAACAGCAAACCCTGCCACTCAAACCTCAAACCCCTCCCACTCAACAGCAATCTCCATCCCCCAAAACTCAAACGCCTCCCACCCTACAGTTAACTCCATCCCCCAAACCACAAATCCCACCCAAACACACAATAACTCGGCACACCCATTTGCTAACCCCGCCCATCAGAACACCCACTCCACCCAACTGTCTCCACCCTTCTCCTCCTCATACAGTCAGGTCTGTAACTTCCAGCTCTATTCTCAACCTGACCCTACCCCCTCAATCCCGCGCACTCACTTTTACTACCAGAACCACCACCAAAACCAAAACCAGAACCACCACCTGAACCAGAACCAGAACCACCAGCAGACTCCTCAGCCAAGCAGTTTCCAGGCACAGCAGCAGGTGCAGATGCTGAAGGAGTCTGAGCCCCTCTCCTGCGAGCAGTCCTGCTCCGACTCCAGGTGCCCCACCCTGCTCTGCCCCGCCCTGCTTAGCCCCGCCCATCTGAGCCCTGTGGATCCAAACCCCTCCTTCTGCCAGCCACACCCCCTGCTTGCAGCCGCCACTCACAGCCCGCGGCACCAGAATCTCAGGTCAGAGATGGACTTCCATGGTGCCGCCCAGCCCCAGTGCTGCTCGCCCAGCGCCCCCCAGTGGCGGCAGGTACCAATGCACAACTACAGCCTCACTGGCTCACATGTCTGGAGCTTCCTTCTGTTATTTACCTGCTCTTCTCCCTGCTCACCTGAGTCCCACCTGCTCTTCTACCTGCTCACCTGAGTCACGCCTGCTCTTCTCTCTGCTCACCTGAGTCACACCTGCTCTTCTCCCTGCTCAGCTGAGTCACGCCTGCTCTTCTCTCTGCTCACCTGAGTCACACCTGCTCTTCTCCCTGCTCAGCTGAGTCACACCTGCTCTTCTCCCTGCTCACCTGAGTCACACGTGCTCTTCTGCCTGCTCACTTGAGCCCCACCTGCTCTTCTACCTGCTCACCTGAGTCACACGTGCTCTTCTCCCTGCTCACCTGAGTCACACCTGCTCTTGTCTCTGCTCATTTGAGTCACACCTGCTCTTCTCTCTGCTCACCTGAGCCACACCTGCTCTTCTCTCTGCTCACCTGAGTCACACCTGCTCTTCTCTCTGCTCACCTGAGTCACACCTGCTCTTCTCTCTGCTCACCTGAGTCACACCTGCTGTTTCCTCAAACTTCACGTGATTGAGAAATATAGGATTATTTCTGTATGCAGTGTGGAAATAAAATTAAAGTATAAAGATATGTGTGTGTGGAGCTGTATAACACTCTCTTTACCTCTTCTTAAGGTGTTCTCATCAGTCCCGGAGCAGGAACTGTATCAGGATCACAGGTACAGTATTCACCCTGTTTTTTCAATCTACAATGATAATTGTGTTAATTATCTGTTTGTGTGGCAGGTAATGGAAGAGTTTGTTTACATGTTTCTATAACACATCTTTTATATAAGATCATATCTGGATTATATGTTTATGAAACATTTTTTCCATGTATTTATATTGTGTATATTAGTGTTTGGAGTATGTGTCTGTTCATGTATATTTGTTGTGTGTTTATTCTGTGTGTTTGTTGTATGTGTATAGTGTGCATATATATACGGTGTGTTTGTTGTGTGTATAGTATATTTCTTGTGTGTGTAGTGTGTATCATGTGTGTATAGTGTTTGTTTATTGTATGTGCATTGTGTGTATAGTGTGTGCTCATGCATTGTGTGTAGTGTATCATGTGTATATAATGTGCGTGTAGTGTGTGGTGTGTGTATAGTGCGCATATGTGCTTATAGTGTGTATAATATGTATAATATGTCTGTGATGTGTGATGTATACAGTGTGTGTGTATAGTGTGTATTATGAGCATAGTGTTTGTGTAGTGCATTCTGTGGGTGTACAGTATGTATTATGTGTCTGTAGTGTGTGCAGTGTGTAGTATGTGTGTATTGTGTTTTTTCATGTGTCTGTAGTGTGTGTGTAGTGTGTGTGCATAGTGTGTATTATATGTATATAGTGTGTGTATAGTGCATGTTGTGGGTGCTTAGTGTGTATTGTGTGTGTACTGTGTAGTGTGTATAGTGTTTGTATAGAGCGTATTATGTGTATATGTAAAGAGTGTATTATGTGTATGGTTTTTGTGAAGTGCGTAGTGTGTATTGTGTGTGTAGTGTTCGTGCAGTGTGTAGTGTGCAGTGTGTGTAATGTGTGCAGTGTGTAGTGTTTGTGTATTGTGTATCATGTGTATCGGTATTGCAGTGCTCATTGTGTCTCTGGGGTCCTCACAGTGTGCAGTGTGTGCAGTGTGTAGTGTTTGTGTATTGTGTATCGTGTCGGTATTGCTGTGCTCATTGTGTCTCTGGAGTCCTCACAGTGTGCAGTGTGTAGTGTTTGTGTATTGTGTATCGTGTCGGTATTGCTGTGCTCATTGTGTCTCTGGGGTCCTCACAGTGTGCAGTGTGCAGTGTGTAGTGTTTGTGTATTGTGTATCGTGTCGGTATTGCTGTGCTCATTGTGTCTCTGGGGTCCTCACAGTGTGCAGTGTGTGTAGTGTGTGCAGTGTGTAGTGTTTGTGTATTGTGTATCATGTCGGCATTGCTGTGCTCATTGTGTCTCTGGGGTCCTCACAGTGTGCAGTGTGTAGTGTGTGCAGTGTGCAGTGTGTAGTGTTTGTGTATTGTGTATCATGTCGGCATTGCTGTGCTCATTGTGTCTCTGGGGTCCTCACAGTGTGCAGTGTGTAGTGTGTGCAGTGTGCAGTGTGTAGTGTTTGTGTATTGTGTATCATGTCGGCATTGCTGTGCTCATTGTGTCTCTGGGGTCCTCACAGTGTGCAGTGTGCAGTGTGTAGTGTTTGTGTATTGTGTATCGTGTCGGTATTGCTGTGCTCATTGTGTCTCTGGGGTCCTCACAGTGTGCAGTGTGTGTAGTGTGTGCAGTGTGCAGTGTGTAGTGTTTGTGTATTGTGTATCATGTCGGCATTGCTGTGCTCATTGTGTCTCTGGGGTCCTCACAGTGTGCAGTGTGTGTAGTGTGTGCAGTGTGCAGTGTGTAGTGTTTGTGTATTGTGTATCATGTCGGCATTGCTGTGCTCATTGTGTCTCTGGGGTCCTCACAGTGTGCTGGTGAAGCTGATGGAGACAGACGTCCCCAGGCTGCTGTGCTCTCTATGTCAGAAGGAGTTTAAGAGTCTGCCGGCTCTAAACGGCCACATGCGCTCTCACGGGGGCGGGGTCCCGCCCAAAACGGTGAGATGGGGTGGGGTCCCGCCCAAAGCGGTGAGATGGGGCGGGGGTGTGCCCAAAGCGGTGAGATGGGGCGGGGTCCCGCCCAAAGCGGTGAGATGGGGTGGGGGTGTGGGGGTGTGCCCAAAGCGGTGAGATGGGGTGGGGGTGTGGGGGTGTGCCCAAAGCGGTGAGATGGGGTGGGGGTGTGGGGGTGTGCCCAAAGCGGTGAGATGGGGTGGGGGTGTGGGGGTGTGCCCAAAGCGGTGAGATGGGGTGGGGTCCCGCCCAAAGCGGTGAGATGGGGCGGGGTCCCGCCCAAAGCGGTGAGATGGGGTGGGGGTGTGCCCAAAGCGGTGAGATGGGGTGGGGGTGTGCCCCAAGCGGTGAGATGGGGTGGGGGTGTGCCCAAAGCGGTGAGATGGGGTGGGGGTGTGCCCAAAGCGGTGAGATGGGGTGGGGTCCCGCCCAAAGCGGTGAGATGGGGTGGGGGTGTGCCCAAAGCGGTGAGATGGGGTGGGGGTGTGCCCAAAGCGGTGAGATGGGGTGGGGGTGTGCCCAAAGCGGTGAGATGGGGTGGGGGTGTGCCCAAAGCGGTGAGATGGGGTGGGGGTCCCGCCCAAAGCGGTGAGATGGGGTGGGGGTGTGCCCAAAGCGGTGAGATGGGGTGGGGGTCCCGCCCAAAGCGGTGAGATGGGGTGGGGGTGTGCCCCAAGCGGTGAGATGGGGTGGGGGTGTGCCCCAAGCGGTGAGATGGGGTGGGGGTGTGCCCAAAGCGGTGAGATGGGGTGGGGGTGTGCCCAAAGCGGTGAGATGGGGTGGGGGTGTGCCCAAAGCGGTGAGATGGGGTGGGGGTGTGCCCCAAGCGGTGAGATGGGGTGGGGGTGTGCCCCAAGCGGTGAGATGGGGTGGGGGTGTGCCCAAAGCGGTGAGATGGGGTGGGGGTGTGCCCAAAGCGGTGAGATGGCGTGGGGGTGTGCCCAAAGCGGTGAGATGGGGTGGGGGTGTGCCCAAAGCGGTGAGATGGGGTGGGGTCCCGCCCAAAGCGGTGAGATGGGGTGGGGGTGTGCCCAAAGTGGTGAGATGGGGTGGGGGTGTGCCCAAAGCAGTGAGATGGGGTGGGGGTGTGCCCAAAGCGGTGAGATGGGGTGGGGGTGTGCCCAAAGCAGTGAGGGTGGTGCTTTGTTCAGATGGGGGGGTGTGGCTGTGCGGGAACAGGGGTTGGGTCATGCACTAAACAGTAAGGGGCGTGTTTGCATGCGGTGATCACAGAAATCCTATCAGCAATATAAAGTCACTGGATGGAGTGTTGGGTCTCCACATGTGACCAGTACAGCCTGCTTTCGCTGTGCAGAGCCTCTCAGCTTTGGGAATGTGGAGAAGGAACAGGACAGGAATCCATTAAGTGATCTCTGTGAGTCAGGCTCATGCTTTTTATGAGAAAGTGGAAAACTGGAAGTCATTCGGAATATTGCATAAATTCTGGATTTTGTTCCGTTCAGCTCATCCTGAAAGGCACCCCATTCACCAGGGGCATCACCCTGTACCTCTAGGAAATGATTGGCCTTCTTACAGTGTGAGTGCCAGGAAAATGCACTTCACACTGTTATGGAGCCAGCAGAACCCAGTGTTCATTCTCAGTGTGTATTACAGAAGTGAGTGTGCTGTGTGTGTACACAGAACACACGGGAGGTTACTAGAGTACTAATAGTAGTAATAGTCATGGAGTATTAATGTCAGAGTATAGACCACCAAAGTGCGATGCAAAACGTGCACCCAAATAAGGACTTCCAGGTACTATCGCCTTGCCAAACTAACGGGAAAACGAATAAGGGTAGAAAATGATCGCCTAGAACTACGTCCGATCCCAACTCTATTTTGCTTAAGACCTTTCGATTTAATATGGATGTCTTTACTGTTAAAGTAGTTTGTAACAGCTTTAAAGCATGGATATATTTATTTTACTAGATTGTGCTGATAATACAGGTTTACAGGAACCAAAAATACTATTAATTTTTCCCACAGGCAAAAAAAAGAACTGGAAGTGATCTGGAACCACCGAAATGACAACAATACTTCAGTGTTCTATTGTGCTGACAGTAATAATAGTAATGGAGTACTAATGCCAGGGTGTTGATATATTAATAGTAATGGAGTACTAATGCCAGGGTGTTGATATATTAATAGTAATGGAGTACTAATGCCAGGGTGTTGATATATTAATAGTAATGGAGTACTAATGCCAGGGTGTTGATATATTAATAGTAATGGAGTACTAATGCCACTAGTAGTACTGGAGTAACTCAGCCACTACTCGGTACATTACTCACTACTGAGCAGGTTGAATGCGCATTTCGTCATAACAGGTTATATCTGTACTATATTAAGGGGGATTGATTTGATCTGTGAGCAGACAGGGGGCGCCACTGAGTTGTGTGAGGAGGTGGAGTCTGCCCTCCCCTTTGTCATACCTGTGTCTGAGCTTGCAAAGCTGCAGCCTGCCTCTAGCAACTGTCCTCTCTGGCCCCACCAAGGAAGTGACCTCATGCACTTGGAAAAGAGCTGTTTGAAGCCACTCATTTCTGAACAGATCCTGCTTTGTGCTCTTCCCTCTGTGAGTGACCCATCCCACCCCCTCCCCCCACCACTATACTGCCGCTCTGTCTTCAAAGAAGTAATGAGAAAGTAATGTAGCAGTTGGGTGATAACGGGCTTAAAATGAAACGTGATATCTGCTCCCATTCCCCTCTCTGTAATTCTTCATTCCTATTGAGCCTATTGCTTCTTATCAGATCTCTACTGACTGCAGGCTTGCCTGTCATCCTCTGCTCTTTGCTCTTTGTTTGCATTGTGCACCTGCTAAATGACTGTGATCTGTAGCCAACACAGCTGTGATGTCACATTGGCTGATTGTGATGTCACATTGACTTATTATGAGGTCACATTGTCTCTCCTGTCTTGTTCACACAGCCATTAAAAATGGGGTGTGGCTCAGGGGCGGGGCCGGAGAAGAGGAGCCGTTCCCGCTCTGTGCCACTCATCAGCGCCTCCTCCAATGGCGCGGTGCTGTTCCAGAGCCTGCTGCGCTCACCCGCCCTGCTGGGACAGGCCCCGCCCTACACTCCGCCCCCCATGCTTTGCCCCACCCGCCACGGCTCTGGGCTGTTCAACAACATCTGCCCAGGAGCCCCGCCCCCTGGTACATCTCCCACCCTCTCCCCCCCTCGAGTACTGCTCACCAGGACCAGTGAGTGACCACACCCCCATCAGCCACACCTGTCAGATATACCTGCCAACTGCATCTGTCCCTTACATCAGTGCAGACTTGACCTTCCAGCTACACTACTCAGTTAGACCTGCAGCTATACCTGTCAGATACTCTTGTCAGCTGCACCTGAAAGCTACACCTGTAGGTTATACCTGTTTCATCTGTCAGTTACACTATTCGGTTACTCTTGGTAACTTTGTTATGCAGTGCTGTACATAATTGGTTACTCCTGCCTCTGTCCAATTACTCATTGTAATTGGACAGAGATTCACTGTATATCATTAATTACACCCACATTATAACTGCTTTGTGTGTGCTTATGATGTTCCAGTGTGTGAGTTAAGTATATATTGTAGATTCCTGTGTGTGAGATAAGTGTATATTTTAGATTCCCGTGTGTGAGTTAAGTGTATATGTTAGATTCCCGTGTGTGTACTTCACAGATTCCTCTGTGTAAGTTAAGCATATATTTTAGATTCCTGTGTGTGAGTTAAGTCTATATTTTAGATTCCCGTGTGAGTTAGGCATATATTTTAGATTCATGTGTGTGAGTTAAGTGTATATTTAGATTCCTGTGTGTGAGTTAAGTCTATATTTTAGATTCCCGTGTGAGTTAAGTATATATTTTAGATTTCTGTGTGAGTTAAGTGTATATTTGAGATTCCCGTGTGTGAGTTAAGTGTATATTTTAGATTCCCGTGTGTGAGTTAAGTGTATATTTTAGATTCCCGTGTGTGAGTTAAGTATATATTTTAGATTCCTGTGTGTGAGTTAAGTGTGTGTACTTCACAGATCTCCATGTGTGAGTTAACTGTCACACAGTTGCTTCAGCACAGGTATAAGGGAGTGTTTGTGCGTGTTTAATAGGTAGCTTGGACAGCAGCGTTAAAAGGGAGATTATGAGCTCCGAAGAGAAGCTGGTGCAGATCAAGCCGTAAGCCCCTCCCCTTGTGCTACCTCTTCACTCTGCCACTCTGATTCCCCTGTGTCACTTTAGCACACCTGCCTCACTGTAGCACACCTGTATCTTCCTAGCACACCTGCCTCACTGTAGCACACCTGTATCTTCCTAGCACACCTGCCTCACTGTAGCACACCTGTATCTTCGTAGTACACCTGCCTCACTGTAGCACACCTGTATCTTCGTAGTACACCTGCCTCACTGTAGCACACCTGTATCTTTGTAGCACACCTGCCTCACTGTAGCACACCTGTATCTTCGTAGTACACCTGCCTCACTGTAGCACACCTGTATCTTCGTAGCACACCTGCCTCACTGTAGCACACCTGTATCTTTGTAACACACCTGCCTCACTGTAGCACACCTTTATCTTCGTAGCACACCTGCCTCACTGTAGCACACCTGTATCTTTGTAGCACACCTGCCTCACTGTAGCACACCTTTATCTTTGTAACACACCTGTCTCACTGTAGCACACCTGCCCCCCCGGCGGCAGTGTAGTATAATGGCTAAGGTGTTGGTCTTGTAACATAAAGGTCGCAGGTTCAGCAAGGTACTTAACCTGCATTGCTCCAGTATATATCCAGCTGTATAATTGGATACAATGTAAGTCGCTCTGGATAAGAGCATCTGCTAAATGCCTGTAATGTAATAGCAGGCCTGTCTCACTGTAGCACACCTGCATCACTGTAACACACCTGCCCCACTGTAGCACACCTGTGGCTCACTTCTCTCACTGTGACTCAGCTGTGGCTTTGCTGTCTCACTATGGTTCACCTGTGACTCACCTGTGTCTTACCTGTGGTTCTCCTGTTTTGTTGTTATAGGCAGATCAATATTGGGCTGCAGTTCCAGGCTGTGATTCCTGAGCTGCAGAGAGTGTCCCACATAGACAGGGATTCCCAAAAGGCCCAACTGCTCTGGTCCCCCCAGGGGGTCCAGGAAATCCCAACCAAGCAGAGAGGTAACTCCCCCTGCCCTGCCCCCTGCCCCACACTGCCCTGCCCCTTGCCCCACCCTGCCCTGCCCCTGCCTTCAGTTAGATCTGCTTTTACACTGTGTGTGTCTCCCCCCCTCCCTCTCTCACTCTCTTACTCTCTCTCTCTCCCTCCCTCTCTCTCTCTCTCTCTACCTCTCTCTCTCTCTCACACTCCCTCCCTCTATCTATCCCCCTCTCCCTGTCTCTCTCCCCCCTCCCAATCTCA
Organism: Anguilla anguilla; assembly: GCF_013347855.1. Lineage (NCBI taxonomy): Eukaryota > Metazoa > Chordata > Actinopteri > Anguilliformes > Anguillidae > Anguilla > Anguilla anguilla. The sequence goes on from NC_049201.1 coordinate 87,882,289, forward strand.
CTCTCTCTCCCTCTCTCCTTCTCTCTCTCCCTCTCCCTCTCTCTCCCCCCCTTTCCCTTTCTCTCACTTCCTCTCTCTCTCTCTCCCTCTCCCTCTCTCTCCCCCCTCTTTCCCTTTCTCTCACTCCCTCTTTCTCTCTCTCTCTCTCTCAGTAGATGCCTTGTTGAACATGGCATGCTCCAGCATCCTGCCCGGAGGCGGGACTAACACAGAGTTTGCTCTCCACTGCCTGTTCGAGTGCAGGGGAGACCTCCTGGTGAGAAACACACTCTTCCCTCTCTGGGCTCACTTCACCTCAGGTTGAATACAGGTGTGATGAGGAGTAAGCTGACCTGGGTTCAGGTGTGATGAGGAGTAAGCTGACCTGGGTTCAGGTGTGATGAGGAGGAAGCTGACCTGGGTTCAGGTGTGATGAGGAGTAAGCTGACCTGGGTTCAGGTGTGATGAGGAGTAAGCTGACCTGGGTTCAGGTGTGATGAGGAGGAAGCTGACCTGGGTTCAGGTGTGATGAGGAGTAAGCTGACCTGGGTTCAGGTGTGATGAGGAGGAAGCTGACCTGGGTTCAGGTGTGATGAGGAGGAAGCTGACCTGGGTTCAGGTGTGATGAGGAGTAAGCTGACCTGGGTTCAGGTGTGATGAGGAGTAAGCTGACCTGGGTTCAGGTGTGATGAGGAGGAAGCTGACCTGGGTTCAGGTGTGATGAGGAGGAAGCTGACCTGGGTTCAGGTATGATGAGGACTGAACTGTAATCTCTTCTTTCCGCAGGCCACACTAGACAGGCTGCTCATGCAGAAACCTGTGAGACACAAGTCTAACCCCTTAGCATACTACCACTACGCAGGTGTGTGGTGCTTCTCTCACCTGCACACCATACCTACAGTCCTAATGTTGAACACCCAATGTATATGAACACTCATGGATGTGCCAGTTATGTGTCACCCTGTGGAGCTGCTCGCCACCATTGGCCCTGACACATTCTACATTGGCACAGCTGGCACTGACACAGTTGGTACTGGCACAGTTAGCACTGACACAGTCTTCCCTGTCACAGTCAGCCCTGGCACAGTCTGTACTGGCACAGTTAGCACTGGCACAGTCGGGGTTTGATTCTGGGCAGTGGGGCTTAGTTTTGCTGTTTGTGTTTATCGCTTATGAGATTTGGTGGATGCTGGATGCATTTGTAATATTCACTTTTTATTAGTTTGAATGTGTTGGTATCACTGGTCACATATAAAGGTGCTATGCCAAATGAATGTAATGAATAATAATGAATAATGAAATAAAGTATTATTATTATTATTATTATTATTATTATTCAGCCCATCTAGGCTTGTCGTTCATAAAATGGTAAAATGGTGCACACAAAAATGTAACTGTTTGTGCATGTGTGTTTGTGTGTGTGTGCTTGGTCTGTGTGTGTGTGTGTGTGTGTGTGCGTGTGTGCATCTGTGTGTGTGTGTGTGTGTGTGTGAGTGTGTGCATCTGTGTGTGTGTGTGTGTGTGTGTGTGTGTGCGTGCGTGTTTGTGTGTGTGTATGTGTGTGTGTGTGTGTGTGTGTGTGTGTGTGTGTGCGTGTTTGGCTGCACACAGGATCTGATAACTGGACGCTTGTGGAGAAGAAACAGCTGAACAGAGCCTTTATCCTGCACAATAAGGACTTCTTCCTCATACAAAAAATGGTACTTTCTGTTTTAATAATTAAATATAAATTCAATATTTTTCTAAATGTATAAAGTTAATGTTCTTATTTGCCATGAACTGCACTTGTCAGTTCTCGCCATTGAAATTCAGAGTTTTTGAGAAATTGCATCAGTTGCATCAGTTATGAGTGAGTCCAGGCCAGGTCAGGAAGCTGGGCTTGAGCTGTGGGTGATGGCTGTTCTCTGACCTGAGTAAGCCTTCGCAGAAAGCTCGTTTAAAGAGGAAATGTGCTTCTATACTGTACTCTACAGAAATGAGTCAGCTGTAAGTACACAGGCAAGATATGATGTCATGGAAAAAATAAATGGCAGTGTCACTTGTCAAAAAAAACTTCCATGTATGGTCTTAGAAAGGGTTATGCTGGGAAATGTGACTGTACATTTGAATCACCATCTTGTACGTGAGAAACGATTTCAACTGTAAATAATTTTAGAATTATAATTCATTTTAGAAATTTAGATTTTTTTTAGAACATTAAAATAGCATGATAGGCTGGTTTCCTGTTAGTTCTATGTAGTTTTCTGTTAGTACAGGAAGTAATCTGGAAAAGACAGCAGACTGTCCTACATACAGGCACACATATGTATGGCATGCCATACATATACATATGTATGGCATGAAGTATAAAGAGGGAAATATAGCCTGCAGCAGGACATCTATGATATGAATGTCTTTTACCCTGGCCATGGATGTGATATTAATGTCTTTTACCCTGGCCATGGATGTGATATTAATGTATTTTACCCTGGCCATGGATGTGATATTAATGTATTTTACCCTGGCCATGGATGTGATATTAATACCTTTTACTCTGGCCATGGATGTGATATTAATGCCTTTTACATTGGCCATGGATGTGATGTTAATGTCTTTTACACTGGCCATGGATGTGATATTAATGCCTTTTACACTGGCCATGGATGTGATATCAATGCCTTTTACCCTGGCCATGGATATGATATTAATGTCTTTTACATTGGCCATGGATGTGATATTAATGTATTTTACACTGGCCATGGATGTGATATTAATGTATTTTACCCTGGCCATGGATGCGATATTAATGCCTTTTACTCTGGCCATGGATGTGAGGTGTGTTACAGGTGAAGACTAAGACTGTCTCACAGTGTGTGGAGTATTACTGACAGTGAGGTGTGTTACAGGTGAAGACTAAGACTGTCTCATAGTGTGTGGAGTATTACTGACAGTGAGGTGTGTTACAGGTGAAGACTAAGACTGTCTCGCAGTGTGTGGAGTATTACTGACAGTGAGGTGTGTTACAGGTGAAGACTAAGACTGTCTCGAAGTGTGTGGAGTATTACTGACAGTGAGGTGTGTTACAGGTGAAGACTAAGACTGTCTCGCAGTGTGTGGAGTATTACTGACAGTGAGGTGTGTTACAGGTGAAGACTAAGACTGTCTCGCAGTGTGTGGAGTATTACTACACCTGGAAGAAGCGACTTCGCCTGGGGAAGAGAGAGGGGTACGCACAGGTGCGTCCAGCCAGCCTGGGGCCCATCACTGGGGTACACACCCCCAAATGCCGGGTGAGACCATGATCATTTCTGTGTGTGTGTGTGTGTGTGTGTCTGTGCGTCTGTGTTTGCATGGGTGTGTGTGTGCGTCTGTGTGTGTGTGTGTGTGTGTTTGCGTGTGCGTCTGTGTGTGTGTGAGTGCGCATGTGTGTGCGTGTGTGTGCATGTGTGTGCATGTGTGCGTGCATGTGTGCGTGTGTGTGTGTATGTGTGTGTGCGTGTGTGTGCATGTATGTGTTTTTGTGTGTTTGTGTGTGTGGATTTTAGAGTTACAGTTTGTTTGTGTGTGTGTGTGACAGAGAGAGTGAGAGCGAGGGAGAGAGATAGAGAGAGAGAGAGAGAGACAGAGAGAGAGAGGGAGAGATGTATCTTTCTTATTTTCAGGATGTGCAGGAGGAGGAGCTTATATCTGTGGAGCTAGATGGCATTAAACAGGAAGTCAGTGCCTACTGGTCAACTGGCTTGGAGAATCCAGTAGCCAATGAGATTGGAGACTTTAGTTGTGACATTCTGGCCAGCGCTTCTGTGAGTATTTCACCAATGGAAAACACCAAAGGAAGACGCATATTACCACAGGCCCCACCCTCTTCCTGCCCGTTACTGCACAAGCAGTCACATTACCACAGGCCCCACCCTCTTCCTGCCCGTTACTGTGCAAGCAGTCACATGTCCACAGGCCCCACCCTCTTCCTGCCCGTTACTGCACAAGCAGTCACATGTCCACAGGCCCCACCCTCTTCCTGCCTGTTACTGCACAAGCATTCACATGTCCACAGGCCCCACCCTCTTCCTGCCCGTTACTGTGCAAGCAGTCACATGTCCGCAGGCCCCACCCTCTTCCTGCCCGTTACTGTGTAAGCAGTCACATGTCCACAGGCCCCACCCTCTTCCTGCCCGTTACTGTGCAAGCAGTCACATGTCCACAGGCCCCACCCTCTTCCTGCCCGTTACTGTGCAAACAGTCACATGTCCACAGGCCCCACCCTCTTCCTGCCCGTTATTGTGTAAGCAGTCACATGTCCACAGGCTGACTCTGACCTCACGCTCTGTGACTCAGCACTGGTGGAAATGTCACAGCTTTCTCACATGTGGTGCTGTGGCCTCCTTCTCCCTTGTGCACCCAACACCTCATCATTCCATTTGTACACAAAAATCAAAAAGTAGGTTTATCACTATGAGTGGAGTTTTGTGTCGTTTCAGTTGTCTAACATTATAGCTTTATATAAAGATAAAAAGGAATAATGCATTCGTTCACTGGTATTCATATACAGTATATGAGATAAAATTCCTGTATTGTTAGTACAGAATGCTTGTGCATAGTGTGAGTGAGGTTCTATGAAGATCTTTTGCATGGTATGATGATGTGTATTGGCTGTCGTATGCTGTGTGTTGTGATGGTGTGTTTTGGCTGTCGTATGCTGCGTGTTGTGATGGTGTGTATTGCTGTCGAATGCTGTGTGTTGTGAAGGTGTGTATTGATTGTCGTATGCTGCGTGTTGTGATGATGTGTATTGGCTGTTGTATGCTGTGTGTTGTGATGGTGTGTATTGGCTGTCGTATGCTGCGTGTTGTGATGGTGTGTATTGGCTGTCGTATGCTACATGGTGTGATGGTGTGTATTGGCTGTCGTATGCTATGTGGTGTGATGGTGTGTATTGCTGTTTTATGCTGTGTGTTGTGATGATGTGTATTGGCTGTCGTATGCTGTGTGTTGTGATAGTGTGTATTGGCTGTCGTATGCTATGTGGTGTGATGGTGTGTATTGGCTGTCGTATGCTATGTGGTGTGATGGTGTGTATTGGCTGTCGTATGCTATGTGGTGTGATGGTGTGTATTGCTGTTTTATGCTGTGATGGTGTGTATTGGCTGTCGTATACTATGTGGTGTGATGGTGTGTATTGGCTGTCGTATGCTGTGTGTTGTGCTGCAGGCGTGTTCTCTAACGCAGTCTCTGCATGCGTTCCTCTGCAGACCTCGTCCTCCCAGAAGGCCCTGAACAGCCGAGCTCAGATCCGCAGCAGGACAGTCTCCGCCCCCACGCCCCCAGCAGAGAGGATCCTCTCCAGCCCCCCCCTCCAGCCTGCCCTTGACCCTGCCCCCCTGCCTACCATAGGCTCCGCCCTCAGATCCCCCTCCCCCGGCAGTGCTGACGCAGGCCCCGCCCACATCTTCCCCTGCAAGGAATGCGGGAAGTGAGTCACGTCTTTACCGTCATCATGGAAACGCTTCCTGTGTTTCCCACCAATAAACACCAGATATTCATCCTGGGTTAGGTTAACCCTAACCCAGCACCCTGCCACTTATCTAACCCTAACCCAGCACTGCCACATGTCACTTCACTGGCTGCCTGTTGCAATATGGCACTAGACTGCTGTGAGTGGATTTGTGCCTTCATGCCTCCAGTCAGTATTAAAACCCTGCACCCCGGCTAGATCCCTTCATTCCGCCACCCTGATGTGGCTGGCTCACGCCTCCCTGTCTGTGCTCGGCCCCTCACCCCCAGGAGCAGCTAACCGTGCTGTAATGAGGTTGCAGCTTTACTTGCTGGTCTGGAAATATATCTCTCCAGGTCTGGCGCTGTTAAGTTGCGTGACGCAAACTTAATCAGCAGTGCTAACAGGCCAGCGAGTAGTGCAGTGATGTTCCGCTCAGCGCTCGCGTACAGAAAGGATGTGGTCAGTTTGCAATAACGGCCACAGCGTTTGAAGCTGAGGTACACCGTTTAGACCCCCGTCATTCAGCCAACAGAAAACAAGCACACAAAACAGGAAGTCTCTGACACATGGAACAGGAAGTGTCTTGATGCGTTAGTGTTTCAGAGTTATAGAAAGACTGCTGTAAATGCTTTAATAATATGGGCAGGTTTAATACCACCGTACAAAAAGGCTTTCAGTGTTACAAAAATATCCTCATTTAGGACATAAGTAAGGAACAAATATCTTTACATTTACACTGGATCTGCATTGAAAATAGTGAAAGCTTATATAAACGTAAGATTACATCACATTATATTACAGGCATTTGGCAGACGCTCTTATCCAGAGCGATGTACAACAGTGTATAACTGTAACCAGGGACAAGTGCGTTGAAAGATCTGTCATAAACATAAGCTGAGCCCTGTGGCATATTTCCATCCAGAGCATCTGTATTAAATATTGAAGTGCATATAATATGTTATAAGGTTTAGGGCTAGGGTTAGTAATCTGTGTTATATATTGATGTGTATATAATGTGTTATAAGGCTTTCCATCTCCAGTATGTATTTTGCTGAGAAGATAATTACATTACATTACATTACATTACTGGCATTTGGCAGACGCTCTTATCCAGAGCGACGTACAACAAAGTGTATAACCATAACCATAATTAATAGAACATGTTTACTGGAAATTTGGACTTGATTTTGAAAGTGATGAGTGTTAATTTGGGGAAGTACTGCTTGCACAGTGTTGTTTTGTGGTGTTAAATTATGGAAGTACTGCAAGCACAGTGTTGATTTGTGGTGTTAAATTATGGAAGTATTGCAAGCACAGTGTTGATTTGCGGCGTTAAATTATAGAAGTTCTGCAAGCACAGTGTTGATTTGTGGTGTTAAATTATGGAAGTATTGCAAGCACAGTGTTGATTTGTGGTGTTAAAATATGGAAGTATTGCAAGCACAGTGTTGATTTGTGGTGTTAAATTATGGAAGTATTGCAAGCACAGTGTGGATTTGTGGTGTTAAATTATGGAAGTACTGCAAGCACAGTGTTGATTTGCGGCATTAAATTATAGAAGTTCTGCAAGCACAGTGTTGATTTGTGGTGTTAAATTATGGAAGTACTGCAAGCACAGTGTTGATTGTGGTGTTAAATTATGGAAGTATTGCAAGCACAGTGTTGATTTGTGGTGTTAAATTATGGAAGTACTGCAAGCATAGTGTTGATTTACAGCGTTAAATTATAGAAGTTCTGCAAGCACAGTGTTGATTTGTGGTGTTAAATTATGGAAGTACTGCAAGCACAGTGTTGATTTGTGGTGTTAAATTATAGAAGTATTGCAAGCACGGTGTTGATTTGTGGTGTTAAATTGTGGAAGTACTGCAAGCACAGTGTTAATTTGTGGTCTTAAATTATAGAAGTATTGCAAGCACAGTGTTGATTTGTGGTGTTATATTATAGAAGTACTGCAAGCACAGTGCTGATTTGTGGTGTTAAATTATGGAAGTATTGCAAGCACAGTGTTGATTTGTGGTGTTAAAGTGAGTGTGAATCCCCTCCATCTCGCAGGGTGTTTTTTAAGATTAAGAGCCGTAACGCCCACATGAAGACCCACCGGCAGCAGGACGATCCCCAGGACTGGCTCCACCTGCGGCCTCTCAGCCACCCCGCTACACCTGCCCCTGTGCCTCCACCCACCAACCACCCCGCTACACCTGCCCCTGTGCCTCCACCCACCAACCACCCCGCTACACCTGCCCCTGTGCCTCCACCCACCAACCACCCCGCTACACCTGCCCCTGTGCCTCCACCCACGAACCTCCTGGCTCTTAAGGAACCCTTCTGTATCCAGAGGGAGGAAGAGGAGGAGGAAGAAGAAGAGGACCCCTTCCTCCCAGTGCATGCCCTGTTACAAATGGAAACAGGGCAGTTTAATAAGGAGGAGCTGTGATTGGTGGTTTATTCCAGATCCTGCGCTTCTGTAAGGGACGTCACTGGGGTAACATATCCTTGTGTCTTTGCAGATTTGGACTCTCCATTGAGGGAGACAGAGAGAGAGAGAGCGAGATGGAGAGGGAGAGAGATGGAGAGGTAAAGGGACAGATAGCGAGGGACAGATATCGAGAGGTAAAGGGAGAGATAGAGAGGGAGAGAGATGGAATAGATCCTCTATTTTTACTTTCAGAAATAATTCAGCTTGCAGGTATTTCATTATTGAAGATTGTAAGACTATCAAATAGTCTATAATATATACATTTAGGCTATAAAATGGGCTTGTTGGTGTTTAATGGTGTAAATTATGCTGTAAAGACAGAGACAGTGTTAGAGACCCAGCAGGTTATTCTGAAGCTTTCTTATTACCAGCATCCATAAAACAGAGCGTAATGGTTTAGATGCGGTATCAGGTCTGAGTGTACTGGTTTAGATGTGGTATCAGGTCTGAGTGTAATGGTTTAGATGTGGTATCAGAGGCCTGAGTGTAATGGTTTAGATGTGGTATCAGGTCTGAGTGTAATGGTTTAGATGTGGTATCAGGTCTGAGTGTAATGGTTTAGATGTGGTATCAGAGGCCTGAGTGTAATGGTTTAGATGTGGTATCAGGTCTGAGTGTAATGGTTTAGAGTGTAAACCATTACACTCAGACCTCTGATACCGCATCTAAACCATTACACTCAGACCTGATACCACATCTAAACCATTACACTCAGACCTGATACCGCATCTAAACCGTTACACTCAGACCTGATACCACATCTAAACCATTACACTCAGACCTGATACCACATCTAAGCCACTTTTATTTTTGTAAATGTTTACAAAATAAAGTTGGCTACAACATAGCCACTTTTATTTTTGTAAATGTTTTTGTATTCAAGGTGGAATTTATATATTATTACATGTATATCATTTTATATGTTACTTCATTTTTAACAAATACTTTGAAAATGCAATCAAATGTCTTCCATGCTCAGGAATCCATATGTACACACACACACACACACACACACACACTTGCAGGCATACGCATACACACCATGTTTTCTTGTTGAGCCAATCAGGAGGCCAGATTCTGCTGTATGTATGTCTCCTTTTTGCCAGCTGGAAGTTATTTGTAAAGTGCAGCAGTTGTGTATAAACTGGGAATTATATGGGAAAAGCATTTTTGTTTGCTATGTGAAAAATGGATTTAGCATTGCCATTTGGATCTCCTGAACAGCAAATACCTCAGACTGCACTTCAGCTGTTTACTTCAGATCATTATAATACTGTAGTAAAAAAGTCACATTTCCTGCTGAATCAGGGATTAAAGTGATTGGCTCATTTGCCAGACAAAGTAATGGAGAATGAATGTATTAAAATGTGCATGATGTAATAAGCAGTTCTTCTGGCTCTTTTCATAGACTGGGAGGGACTGAGCTGCCCCCTGGTGGTTGAACTATGTAAAATATGTGTCACACCTGCAGTTAGTCACCCAGCATTTGCGCAGGCCTGATGTGTTGTATCCATTTCTCTTCGTATCCATGGTGATCACTCCTGCCTTTCCTGTGGTGATTGGTTGGGGATACAGTGGGTGGAACATTTCATTTTTGGCATGCATCATACAACTGTTTTCTGAATGATTAAAATGTATAATTTTATTCCACAAATGATCATAAAAATGTGGTCCAGCAGTTGGATGGATTTTGCGATCAATAAACATTTGTTTAAACAAGATTTTGACAAGTTGTTTTTGGGCATGAATATAATGGTCAGTGCAGGTCTGTCATATACATTGCTAAAAGTCAAAAAGGTTATTTTCAAGACACATATCAGGACTGTATTCTGATATTCAGTTGTATTGCTAATCTGTGCACATTTGAAAATGTGAATGTTATTTAATAGCTAATAAGTGTAATATTTTCTAAATGTGTGTTTTTAATATAACAGCTCTTGTCTAATTTCGAAGAGAACTAAATATAAACACAAGAAAACAGCATAGCCTATTATACAGTGTATTCTAGGCCTACTTTACACATCTATGTACATACATATATGTAAGTAGCCTATGTTATATGTTAGTAGTTTCATGTGTGTACATATCATATATACATGTGTGTATGTGTGTGTATGTGTGTGTGTGTGTGCGTGTGTGTGTGTGTATGTGTGTGTATGTGCGTGTGCGTGTGTATGTTTGTGTGTATGTGTGTGTGTGTATGTGTGTGTGTATGTGTATGTGTGTGTGCGTGTGTATGTTTGTGTGTGTGTGTGTGTATGTGTGTGTGTATGTGTGTGTGTGTGTATGTGTGTGTGTGTGTGTATGTGTGTGTGTATGTGTATGTGTGTATGTGTGTGTATGTGTGTGTGCGTGTGTATGTTTGTGTGTATGTGTGCATGTGTATGTGCGTGTGTATGTGTGTGTGTGTGTGTGTGTATGTGTGTGTGCGTGTGTATGTTTGTGTGTATGTGTGTGTGTGTATGTGTGTGCGTGTGTGTGTGTGTGTGTATGTGTGTGTGCGTGTGTGTGTGTGTGTATGTGTGTGTGCGTGTGTATGTTTGTGTGTATGTGTATGTGTGTGTGTGCGTGTGTGTGTGTGTGTGTGTGTTTGTGCCTGTTTTTGTGTTTGTCCCTCCCTTGATTCTGCTGGCTTATCTGTAAAACAGATTACATCAGCACTTGAACACACACACCTCTGTATTCCGCAACGTGGTGTTCAAAGGTCCACTCACACCCACGGCAGTGTCAGCGCTGCTGTGTTCAGTGTTTGCTGTGCTTGGGCAGAACGGGAAGGGGCAACATGTCAGCAGCACCAGCTGAGCTCACTACTGGGGCTCAGGAGTGTCCCCTGGAAGCAGGGACAGCCATGACGGATGAGGCCATGACGGACGAGGCCATGACAGACAGCGCCATGATGGACGGCAGCGGCTCGGGGTCTCACCCACCCCTGCAGTCTGAGAGCGCAGCCGGGCCAGGACTCAACTGGAAACAGCAGCAGGCCAAGAGAAAGGCAAAGGAAAGGTGTTCAAAGAAAGTTCATGTGGCCTTTCTGCCAGAACGGTACGAGCCCCTGATAGAGGAAGACGATATCAAGGAAAGTGCAAAAGAGGACAGGAAACAGAAAAGGAAAGAAAAGTATAAAAAGTACAGAAAGGTATGTGAATAAAATCTCAGTTAGGACCTCAGTCCTTGTGCTGGTGGATGGAGCTTTATGCACTAAGCTACTGAAATATCCTTTTTTCGGATGATTTAACATCCTATAAGTAAATTATTTTGGACTTTTCCCTGTTGTGCATCTGACCTTTAACGTTAATCATTAACCCTGGTTTGTGGAGCTTGATGGACTTCAGTTATTTTATGGCCATGGAATGGTGGCCTGTTGCATTAAGGTTGGATTTAATTTACTCACCTGAACATATGATGAAATATATTACTTTTGTGTATTAAAATGTTAAAACAGCTTCAGGAAAATTACAAACTATGAAACTGACAATGTTTTGTCAGCTCTAACATAAATAGAACAGGCCATTCAGCCCAACAATGCTCGCCATTTTCCTGACTAGTGCTCGGATTACCTATAGACTAGATTGTATCCAACACTGTGGTCTTGAAAATCCCCAGTTTCTGCCTCTTCTAAGTGACCCAGCAGGCTATGTAAAAGTTATGTAAGTCGCTCGGGATAAGAGCGTCTGCTAAATGCCTGTAATGTAATGTAATGCTATTCCACACATTGACTACTCTGTGTAAAAACATTCTTCCTAATGTCTGTACAAATTAACTTCTGCTAATTTCCATTTATGTTCATTTGCATGTTGCAGCTCTCTGATTTAGTGCAGATCTCTGATTTACACAGTGCAGCTCTCTGATTTACACAGTGCTCTCCAGACACTGAAACCATTTAATTTACATGCTGCAACTCTGTACTTCACTGCAGTTTGACTGATGTCCTGTTGTGTTTGTGCAGAACGTGGGAAAGGCCTTGCGGTTCAGCTGGAAGTGCCTGGTAGCAGGACTGCAAATCTTCACTGCAGCCTACTCAGCACCTGTCTCCGCAGCTACTGTCCTGATGACCAACTCATACAGAACCAGGACCTGATCCATTGTCCTGATGACCAACTCCCACAGAACCAGGACCTGATCCACTGCGCTAACGACAAAGTCCCACAGAACCAGGACCTGATCCACTATCCTCATGACCAACTCATACAGAACCAGGACCTGATCCACTATCCTCATGACCAACTCATACTGAACCAGGACCTGATCCACTATCCTCATGACCAACTCATACAGAACCAGGACCTGATCCACTGTCCTCATGACCAATTCCCACAGAACCAGGACCTGATCCACTGTCCAAATGACCAACTCATACAGCAGCAGGACCTGATCCACTGTCCAAATGACAAACTCATACAGAACCAGGACCTGATCCACTGTCCTCATGACCAACTCCCACAGAACCAGGACCTGATCCACTGTCCAAATGACCAACTCATACAGAACCAGGACCTGATCCACTGTCCAAATGACAAACTCATACAGAACCAGGACCTGATCCACTGTCCTCATGACCAACTCCCACAGAACCAGGACCTGATCCACTGTCCAAATGACCAACTCATACAGAACCAGGACCTGATCCACTGTCCAAATGACCAACTCCCACAGAACCAAGACCTGATCCACGGTCCTCCTGACCAACTCCCACAGAACCAGGACCTGATCGACTGTCTTCATGACAAACTCCCACAGAACCAGGACCTGATCCACTTTCCTCAGGACCAACTCATAAAGAACCAGGACCTAATCCTGATTTAGTCTGGTGGGATCATGTGACTGATCTGGTGGGATCATGTGGCTGATCTGATGGGATCATGTGACTGATTGTTACTTCATCTCATATATTCTACAACCCATTACATCAGTATTTGAAGGGTATAAATGACAGTGGAAATAATGTATATATTTTATTCATATTTCATTCATGACATTAATTTGGATATGTTAATTTATTTTTTGGTTCACTGTATCATATCTGACCACATATGAACATAGTGCTTTATCTGAAAATACGTGCTTACATCCATAATATATTTATTCAGACATTAATGAAGTCCACTATTCCCAGTGCCAGTTCCACTGAGTGTGTGACTTTGTTGTGTAATATGTCATCTGTCTTTGAAAAAGAATAATCATGATTTGTTGTACTTTTATGTACACCATCTATATAGATGTGTACGTGTGAAGTCAAAATATGAAGCGTAGTTGTGCATATTGAAAATGTGTAGTGTATATGTGTGTAGTTAAAATGTTTGCAAAAATCATTTTTAAACATCTATTTGAAGATTTTCTAGTTCGCCAAATACCCCAATGATTCCAGAAAAGCAGAAGACAGGGTATTGTTTGAGTATGTGTACCACTACAGATGCATGATGGGAATGGAAGGACAAAGCATTGGCACAGAAAGGTGATGCATTAATTACTCTGTGTAGAGGCCAACTGTATACAGGCTGACTCATCACTCTAAATAATTACTCTGTGTAGAGGCCAACTGTATACGGGCTGACTCATCACTCTAAATAATTACTCTGTGTAGAGGCCAACTGTATACAGGCTGACTCGTCACTATAAATAATGAATTACTCTGTGTAGAGGCCAACTGTATACAGGCTGACTCATCACTCTAAATAATTACTCCGTGTAGAGGCCAACTGTATACAGGGTGACTTGTCACTCTAAATAATGAATTACTCTGTGTAAAGGCCAACTGTATACAGGGTGACATCACTCTAAATAATTACTCTGTGTAGAGGCCAACTGTATACAGGGTGACTCATCACTCTAAATAATTACTCTGTGTAGAGGCCAACTGTATACAGGCTGACTCATCACTATAAATAATTACTCTGTGTAGAGGCCAACTGTATGCAGGCTGACTCATGACTCTAAATAATTACTCTGTGTAGAGGCCAACTGTATACAGGCTGACTCATCACTCCAAATAATTACTCTGTGTAGAGGCCAACTGTATACAGGCTGACAGTTGTTGAAGAGGAGTATATGAAATGAAGGACTGAGTGAAGTAGAGAGTTTATAGAGGTGTGTAGTGCAGATGTGTGTAGTGAAAATGCGTAGGCCAGTAAAGATGCACGACAGGTTTAACAGGAATCATTGGTTTTACTGATATTACTATTACCCAAGAAAGTAACAGAAAACACCCCTTGTTGTTATGCAGCAAGCTAACAAGGAACAGCTGTGTGTCAGGCATGCACTGTTAGAAGTTTCTCACTGCCGGTGAGCTGGACACAGTGCAAAAAGCTGACAATTTTTAAAGCATGTCTCATCCACTCAAAAAGGTCTTTTGCCAGATGTTTTTTTTTTTTTAAGATCATCTTTGTTTCCCTCAAGAGGTGAAGATGGAGGTTATGAGGTCACTGTGGTCTGTCTGTCAGTGAACATATTTATAGAAGAGCTGAGCAGATTTTATTAAGGCTTTGGGACAAAGTCACATGGAAACATGTAGTAGGTATATAGAAAAAAAAATTAAATGGAAACATGTAGTAGGTATAAAATAAAAATATTAAATGTTATTTCTCATTTTGCAACTATAAAATCTGTACTTCAAAAATGTAAGCTTGAAAACATGAAATTATTGATTAATAAATCGACCTCTCACTAGCCAACAACAGTGAATGGCGCAGAGAGCTCAATGACGTAAACATTACATCACATTTATTAGGCAGACGCATATATGGCTATATATATATATATATATATATATATATATATATATATATATATATATATATATATATATAGCCATATATCTCGTAGATTTTACAATGCAACCAGTGGGCTGTCTTCACGGCCGAGCTCATTACGTGTCGTGGCGTCGGCGTCTGACGTATCCATTCCGCGACACAGGTGGCGTTACACAGGAGTTCCGTGATAAGTGCAGCCGTAGCCGGTTTTGCTTGTGTTTACCTGGTACTCTGGCAGTTTGTACAGTTTTTTCACCATGGCAGAACAGGCGCAGAACATTAGTGCTATTCCAACTGATGCAATCAGCAACATAAAAATCACGTCGGTTTGGACTTTTCTGCTTTCTGTAAGAAGTTGTTTTATTGCCTTGCTTGCTTACACAAACGACGCTTTGTATCTTGCATATTGCTCATTTTGTGAACTCTTGACTGTATAGGAACTGTATTGCTAGTTCGTGCTTCATAGGCTAGTATGGTTGTTTACCGTGAACAAGTTATATTACGCTTGCAAATTAACAAGAGGGATATATTTGTTTATATAATGTTTGTTAATATAATTGTTTTTTTTTCATGCTGTAATACCTTAATTATCCACGTATATAAAATGAAATACTTATTGTTGGTGAGAATGAAACCCTGATTACCCGTAGATCCAGTGGTCTGAATCCTGGTTGATCGGGTTGGGCTTGTTCCACACGCTCTGTTTCGCTGTAACTCTGGTGACGTTGCGGTTTTATCGGGCGCAGGTCTGTCACTTCCTTCTTATGGGTAAGTTTCCTAATTAATCCACTACTAGCTGCATTTTTAAAAGAGAATGATCTAATCGTGATGTGTTCCCATTACCTTGCGATTTAATACATAATATAACATGGTAGACGGGTAGTCATTTGAAGAGGATTCGGTTAGCGTTGCCCTGTACTCCAGTGATACAATACAAAACACATGGGCTTATTGAAAGTGAAGTATTAATAAGCAGCCTGGGTCATTTCTCTCTGATGTATACATATGCTGTGTGTTTCTCAGTGGGGATGGTGTACTCTGCAGAGTACATTAATGAAGTTGCTGCTTTGAACTGGAGGTGAGTCTGATTTCCACTTCACACCTGATGTTGCCGTCTCCCTGTATATATGGCCATGGGTTTATCAATGTATCAACTGCCACAAATATGAGGTTGCTTTACATTAAAAATCATATGTAGTTTAAGGACTTATTCAGCACTCTGAAACCACACTGAAATATAATACTTAAGTATTATTTTTTATGTATTTTGAAGATTTGAATTTAAAGAATTTAACCAATGGATAGTGAGTAGGTTGCACAAATGTAACTGATTTTATTTTTATTGTGTGTAATTGGTAATTTTTTCCATATTCAAATATAGTATTTGGAATCAATAACTTTAAGGTTTGTATCTAAAGTTTAATGCAATTTTGCCACTTCCGGACCAAAATTGAAGATTCTAATATAAAAAATGTATTCTGCGCCAGTATCTTTGTAGGGCGATGTGCAATTGGCGATTGCTTCGCCCAGGGTACAAGATGGTGTAGTTGGGTAGGGGTGCTGTTTCCAGCAATGCCTGGTGGTCAAATATAAAAATAAAAATTTTACTACCAATGTACTCATCATTTGCAGACTGTTTATTAAATTCTTTGTTAATAAGCAGGAATCGGTTTCTACTTCATACTTAGCTCTGAATATCCACATTAAATATGACCAAAATAGTATATGTTAAGCAAACAAACAAAAAATATGACTTTTAACAGTATTTTATATTAATAACTGAGTTTAGTTAGGATTGGCATCTTTACTGTGAGTGTTTTTCCACAGATTGTTCTCCAAATATCAGTACTTTGATTCCAAAGGAATGTTCATCTCGCTGGTGTTCTCTGCTCCTCTGCTGTGCAACACTGTTATTATTGTGGTAAGTGCTTTGCTGTGTAACCACTTGCAGCAGATTGGTTGAACGTACTGTGTTGTAGTTCGAAATGCAAGCAGCTGATTGGCTGAATGTGTTGTATTGCAGATGGTCTGGGTTTATAGGACGTTTGCGACAATGACTGAGTTGAAATCTCTGCAAGTAAAACGGAAGGCAGCAAGGACAAAGAGAAAAACAGAATGAAGATCAAACAGTTTCACACGCCTGTATATCAGTAACAGTCCCAGAATTACACACCAGAATACCAGTAACAGTCCCAGCATTACACACCAGAATATCAGTAACAGTCCCAGCATTACACACCAGAATATCAGTAACAGTCCCAGCATTACACACCAGAATACCAGTAACAGTCCCAGCATTACACACCAGAATATCAGTAACAGTCCCAGCATTACACACCAGAATATCAGTAACAGTCCCAGCATTACACACCAGAATACCAGTAACAGTCCCAGCATTACACACCAGAATATCAGTAACAGTCCCAGCATTACACACCAGAATACCAGTAACAGTCCCAGCATTACACACCAGAATACCAGTAACAGTCCCAGCATTACACACCAGAATATCAGTAACAGTCCCAGCATTACACACCAGAATATCAGTAACAGTCCCAGCATTACACACCAGAATATCAGTAACAGTCCCAGCATTACACACCAGAATATCAGTAACAGTCCCAGCATTACACACCAGAATATCAGTAACAGTCCCAGCATTACACACCAGAATATCAGTAACAGTCCCAGCATTACATGCATGTATATCAGTAACAGTCCCAGCATTACACACCAGAATATCAGTAACAGTCCCAGCATTACACACCAGAATATCAGTAACAGTCCCAGCATTACACACCAGAATATCAGTAACAGTCCCAGCATTACATGCATGTATATCAGTAACAGTCCCAGCATTACATGCATGTATATCAGTAACATTCCCAGAATGACACGCCTGTATATCAGTAACATTTCCAACACTACATGGATGCAGCACTAGCCTCGTACTTTCAGACCCTGCCGGTATGAATGGTAAGGGTCACGGTGGATAACTGCATAGAAACAATGTGCACAGCTTGTGTTTGCTTGAAACATTAATATACTTGAAAGGTGAGATTTGGACCTGTCCTTTAATGGACGGAGTCACTCATAATTGTGATTTGTGTTCCTCAGCAAAGATGACTGCTTTTTTTGTGTTTACATGAAAGTCTAATCTTAATGTGTTGGTACTGTCTTGATTATGTGTTTCTTTTTCTTAAATACCAAATGCACAAATTGTCAGTTGTCTGTTACAACCTTTTTACCAAGAGGTATGTCATTTCTCTATTTCTCTATCAGGATGCAGGTATCTGTAAAGATTCTTTTAAATCAAGTATTGTCCTTTACTAAAACAAACATGTAATTTTGTACAGGTGTGTGTTTGCGCATGTTTGTATTATATATAAAATCTTTCATTTTCAGTATTAATTCCTGTGGCCACATGGTGGTGCTGTTGTGTTTGATTATTGGAGTGAGTCTCCATGTCTTGCTGTGTCTGAAGTTGCTTGCGTAGCAGGTAGCCTGACACAGAGAACTCTCCCATATGCTGATGGGACTTTCCAAACCTTGTAGGAGGAAAAGCAAATGTAGTTCATGTGAACAGCGGAGCACCTATAATATGACATATAACATATTAAGTGTGTTTGTTTAGCAGGTGCCTTTTCATACACAGAGCAGTCTGTTCACCTGGACATTTATAATGGCAAACCTGTTCACCATGGCATTTGTAACAATAAACATGTTCACCAGGGCATTTTTAACTGCAAAGCTGGTCACCAGGGCATTTATAACAGTATTCCTGTTAGAGCATGTTATCTTTTAGCAATAAATCACATAATAGCAGACTATAATACACTTACATTACATTACATTACAGGCATTTAGCAGACGCTCTTATCCAGAGCGACTTACACAAGTTTTTACATTGTATCCATTTATACAGCTGGATATATATACTGAAGCAATGCAGGTTAAGTACCTTGCTCAAGGGTACAACGGCAGTGTCCTTACCCGGGAATCGAACCTGCGACCTTTCGGTTACAAGCGCAGTTCCTTACCCACTGTGCCACACTCCGTCCACTTCCCAGTGCACGTGCTGCCATTACCCAGAGTCACACCCGTTTCTGAAATAAGCACTTTTGTCATCATTGCAGTGAAAATGTCAAGTCTTATGTCGGGGAGCCCTGGAATATTTTACTGGACACGGAGGAAATTGGGGGCTCAAGGTTGAGAACCACACAGTTGGATTATAGATTAGGATTGTAAATATTGTGTAAGGAGCTACGGTGGAGAAGCTCTGTGGTCGGGACGAGCGAGAGCCTTTCACCTGGTTGGCAGGGAGTGCAAGTCGCCCTGCTGCAGCAGAGCGGATTGGTCGAGCTGGCGTGTAGCAGAGAGGATTGGTGGTCTAGCTGGTGTGTAGCAGAGCGGATTGGTCGAGCTGGCGTTCGGCAGAGCGGATTGGTGGTCTAGCTGGTGTGTAGGGTTGAATCCTGTCCTGTAAGTAGACGGGGGCTGTCCTGCAGCAGGGCTGTTGGCCATAGTGTAGGCTAGGATCAGGCTGTATGGCATAGGCCAGCAGGGTTGCAAGGAGGGAGTTGCAGTTCTTTAGAGGGGAGATTACCATAGCCTGGATCAGTAGCTGGGTGGATTACATGGTTAGTTATAGTCAAATCCTCCTGATGTACAGCAGTGGTTCTCAAACTCGATCCTGGGGGACCACTTTGTATGCTGGTTTTCGTTCCAACCTCAACTGCAATCCCAGAATTTTAACAAGCTGTTAATTTTTCTTAATTAGGTACTTTTCATGTTTTAGAGCTGGGGTCCCCAGTCTTATCCAGAAAGGGCTAGTACGGGTGCACACACCAGACTAATCAAGATGCTTAGCAAAGACTCTAGTGGTTGATTAGTAGAATCAGGTGTGTGCACCCACGCTGGGATCTATTTGCAAGATAAGAAGCAAACCAAGAGAGTACAGACCCAGAAGTGCCCATCTCAGCCAAAATGGAGAAGAGTTGGTGGTTGGCTGTGTCGATGCTGCAGACAAGTCTAGGAGAATCAGGACAGAGGAGAGGGATGAGGCTCTTGCATCAAAAGCCAGACTGGCGAGGGTCAAGCAGGTTGTTCGGATAGAGAAAACATAATTGATTTAGCGCTTCTCATTCAAGGGTTTTGGACAGAAAAGTTAGAAGTGATACAGGTTGATAGTTCTTGACATCAGAAGGGCCTGAGGTAGGTTTATTAAGGATTGGGGTAAAACGAGCCAAGTCAGAGGTAACATAGCCACAGGCAAGGGAGGCATTAATGATGGAGGACAGGTAAGGAAGGAGCTCATTGGACATAGACTGGAGGATTGTAGATGGGATGGGGTCTAGCGGACAGGTGGTTGCCTGATGAGTGGTCATGTCCTCCAACATCTTGAAGAAGGTGTAGCCGTGGGTTTGTCCTGGGGAGTAGGGGGCATCACTGGTTGAGTGAAGGCGTTCAAAGTAGGCCAAACAGTCATCTGCAGAAAGAGGAAAGGGAGATGGGGCAATGAGGAGGGAAGAGACAGAGGCGAACCGTTTGCGTGGGTTAGAGATACATGCACTTACCTTAGACTGGAAGAATGAGGTCTTAGCCAATGTGAGGGCAGATTTGAAGTCTGCCAGCAAGGTGTGCTATGACGTCAGGATCTGGATTTCCTCCATTTCCTCTCTGCAGCCTGCAGCAAGGTTCTGCTGGAGCGTAGTGACTCAGTCAGCCATGGGCAGGGGGGTGATGATCGTGCTGGTTTGGAGACAAGAGGACAAAGTGAGTGAAGGGACTGAGAGAGGCATGTGTTGAAGATGGAGGTAGCAAGGTCAACAGGCCAGTTAGAGAAAGAAGCAGGAGGAGGAAGTGTAGAGAGAGCAGTGGAGGTGAGGGAGGAGTGTGAGAGAGTGGAGAAGTTTCTCCTGAAAGTTGCAGTGGATGAGCTGTTAAAGGAGTTGTGGGAGAGTAGATCAAAGCAGTAAAGTCTAATATTTGGTTGCATAGCCCTTCAATGCAATAACTGCTTTAAGTCTACAACCCATTGACATCAGAAAACATTTGGTATCTTCTTTGGAAATGCATTTCTAGGCCTTCGCTACTGCTGCTTTCAGTCTTTTTCTTACTTTCAGGGGGTTTCTGTCTTTGGTTTTCTTTTCAGAAAGTGAGATGCATGCACTATTGGATTTAAATCAGGAGACCAGTCGAAAACTTTCCACTTTTTCCCCATTGATGCATTTTTGGTTGCACAGGCAGAGCATTTGATGCCATTGTTTTTCTACAGGATTAAGTGCCTGCTGATGAGTTTGGAGGAATTTCTTTGTACATAGCCAAACAGAATCTGTCTGTACACTTCCATATGCATCCTGCTGTTGCCAGCCTCCATTGCGGCATTAATAAAGACGAGCGAACCTGTTCCAGAAGCAGCCATATATGGCTAAAGGTGGTACTTTGGTCTCATCTGTCCTTAAAACTTTGTTCCAGAACTCTTTGTATTTTCTGGTGAATTCTAATCTGGCATTTCAATTCTTGTAGCTGATGAGTGGTTGGACCTGTCCTCAGACTTGTAATATCACACACACATTTTCACATTAACCCTTACTCACATTCCCTCACACACACACACACACACACACGCACACATACACACACACAAACCTTACTCACAGTCTCTCTCTATCTGTCTCTCTCTCTCACACACACACGCACATACACTAGCCTTTATTCCCACACACACGCACACATTCACCCTAAACCTTACTCACATACATAAACAGAATTACAAACAAATTATGACAACTACTATAAGATGCACAAGTGATTCCAAATTTGGAGAAGAACAACAATGGAAAAATTAACATAATATAATTTATACAAAAATTAGATCACAAACATCACACTTCTGTTTGGCTGCCTGAAAGGAAACATTCTGATCCCAGGGAGGAGTCCTCACTGAAATGAGGATTGTCTGCTTTAGTTATTCTGATAGGGTATTTGGTTTTTTCTGTAAAATGTTATGATGACTCAATGGCAACATGTAGAAACAGGCAAATTCTTGTGAGTCACATGGCAGGCGGTATTGGGACATAGAACTCGGTCAGGAGCTGAGATTTTCAAAATAAGGAGTCATGTGAAGCTGAAAGTTTTACTGAGTAAACGGGCCACATGGAGAGTATCAATGATGGCTTTTGTGTTTGCAGCTGTTTGCGGTGACAGATGGGTGATCATATTGGGCAGCACCTGGAGGTTTCCTTCTGCAGGAACCATTCAGATATGGGGCCCAGCTGAATGTTGGCTATGTAGGCACCAACAGGGGATAATTACCTCTGTAAAACATGCTAGCATGCATGTGTGTCCTTCCTGTAAAACATGCTAGCATGCATGTGTGTCCTTCCTGTAAAACATGCTAGCATGCATGTGTGTCCTTCCTGTAAAACATGCTAGCATGTATGTGTTTTCTTCCTGTAAGACATGCTAGCATGCATGTGCATTTTCTTCTTTGATGTGCAAACATACATGTGTATGGGCATATGCAAGACACATAATACACTTTATGAAGAACAACAAAAACATGAACCACTGTTTCTCATGCATAGTCCATGCAGTATTCTGTGCTGAAAGACACAGATGCATGTTAGCAGGAGAAACATGTATGGGGGCATGTCTTACAGAAAATCACACAAAAGCTTGTTCACACATTTTATTGAAAAATTACACAAGCATGTTAGCATGTCTTACAGAACACACATTACATTACATTACATTTATTTGGCAGACGCTTTTATCCAAAGCGACGTACAAAAAGTGCATTTCATGGTCATAGACAACTGCTAAGCACAGGTTCAGTAAGGTACAATACTTATTTTGTACAGCTATTTCTAGCCAAGAACACAGTTTAGTTCACACAGTGAACACTATTCAGACCTAACCTCTGCAAAGCCAACTAGGCAGAAGAATAAGCTACAGTATTAGGACAAATACAAATTACCAAAAAGTGCTGGGATGGGGCAACATGTAACAAGTGTCATGAAAAGGGGGTGGGGGGGGAGATTTAGAGTGAAATATACAGCGTACAGAACACACATGCGTGTTATCATGTGCTACAGTAAAATTCACACATGCATGTTAGTGTGTGTTACAGAACAACACGCATGCATGTTACAGAACAACACATATGCATGTTAGGGCATGCTACAGAATAGCACATGCATGCATGTTAGCATGTTACAGAACAACTCGCATGTTAGCGTGTGCTACAGAATAACACACACATGCATGTTAGCATGCTACAGAACAACACGCATGCATGTTAGCGCATGCTACAGAACAACACGCATGCATGTTAGCACATGCTACAGAACAACAAGCATGCATGTTAGCACATGCTACAGAACAACACGCATGCATGTTAGCGCATGCTACAGAACAACACGCATGCATGTTAGCGCATGCTACAGAACAACACGCATGCATGCTACAGAACAACACGCATGCATGTTAGCGCATGCTACAGAACAACACGCATGCATGCTACAGAACAACACGCATGCATGTTAGCGCATGCTACAGAAACGTTCCTGTCTCCTGTGGCCATGTTGTGCTTGTGCTCGGGCCCTCTGCAGCTGTCATTGCTGTTTCTCTCATTGATAAACGGAGGAGTCCTGCAGTCTGTGTGTTCTTTATTTTCTCATTATAGTGAGAATCCTGTATTTACCCAGTTTTCTGCTCGTTTATTTGTGGAATTGTCTGCTTATTGCTTTGTGTTGATCCAGCTATCCTGCTGTTTGTTTGCTCATGGATTCAGTTCTGTGTGAAACACACTGTACCTATTATTAAATTTTAGTTAAAAAAGCTGTACATTTTTTGAGAACTTCTAGCAAGATGCATGGTCACAGACTTTAGTTGATCTCTCACATTAATTGGTGATGACATATTAATAACTGATTTTGTTTTCTGTAAATGTGGTGAGCATGTTTCTGTGGGTACAGTGTGAAAGCCCTTGAGTGATCGTGGAGCTGTGTGGCCATCTTGTTCAGGAGGGTAATCAGCTTTACAGCCAGGATTACAACAGCACAGACAAGCTGGCTACAGGCTGCTAATTCCTCCTATCCTGTTAGACAACTCAACCACAAAGAGGGCTGGCTGACAGTGGAAATGCAAGGAATCTACACCCTTTTCCTTCAGACTTCCACACGATGGTCTGTCCCGGCCTGCTGGGAGGCAGCAAGCCCGTGTCCCCAGAACACCTCCTCTTCCAGCAAAAGACCAGAAAACCAGTGCTCACAGACACTCCTGTGGTCGGTACCTCACAGACACACTCCTGCAGTCTGTACCTCACAGACACACTCCTGCGCTCTGTACCTCACAGACACACTCCTGCGGTCTGTACCTCACAGACACACTCCTGCGGTCTGTACCTCACAGACACACTCCTGCGGTCTGTATCTCACAGACACACTCCTGCGGTCTGTACCTCACAGACACACTCCTGCAGTCTGTACCTCACAAACACACTCCTGCGGTTTGTACCTCACAGACACACTCCTGCAGTCTGTATCTCACAGACACACTCCTGTGGTCTGTACCTCACAGACACACTCCTGTGCTCTGTACCTCACAGACACACTCCTGCGCTCTGTACCTCACAGACACACTCGTGCGGTCTGTACCTCACAGACACACTCCTGCAGTCTGTATCTCACAGACACACTCCTGCGGTCTGTACCTCACAAACACACTCCTGTGGTCTGTACCTCACAGACACACTCCTGCGGTCTGTATCTCACAGACACACTCCTGCGGTCTGTATCTCACAGACACACTCCTGCGGTCTGTACCTCACAGACACACTCCTGCGGTCTGTATCACACAGACACACTCCTGCGGTCTGTACCTCACAGACACACTCCTGCGGTCTGTACCTCACAGACACACTCCTGCAGTCTGTATCTCACAGACACACTCCTGCAGTCTGTACCTGACAGACACTCCTGCAGTCTGTACCTCACAGACAGACTCCTGCTGTCTGTATCTCACAGACACACTCCTGCGGTCTGTATCTCACAGACACACTCCTGCGGTCTGTACCTCACAGACACACTCCTGCAGTCTGTACCTCACAAACACACTCCTGCGGTTTGTACCTCACAGACACACTCCTGCAGTCTGTATCTCACAGACACACTCCTGTGGTCTGTACCTCACAGACACACTCCTGTGCTCTGTACCTCACAGACACACTCCTGCGCTCTGTACCTCACAGACACACTCGTGCGGTCTGTACCTCACAGACACACTCCTGCAGTCTGTATCTCACAGACACACTCCTGCGGTCTGTACCTCACAAACACACTCCTGTGGTCTGTACCTCACAGACACACTCCTGCGGTCTGTATCTCACAGACACACTCCTGCGGTCTGTATCTCACAGACACACTCCTGCGGTCTGTACCTCACAGACACACTCCTGCGGTCTGTATCACACAGACACACTCCTGCGGTCTGTACCTCACAGACACACTCCTGCGGTCTGTACCTCACAGACACACTCCTGCAGTCTGTATCTCACAGACACACTCCTGCAGTCTGTACCTGACAGACACTCCTGCAGTCTGTACCTCACAGACAGACTCCTGCTGTCTGTATCTCACAGACACACTCCTGCGGTCTGTATCTCACAGACACACTCCTGCGGTCTGTACCTCACAGACACACTCCTGCGGTCTGTATCACACAGACACACTCCTGCGGTCTGTACCTCACAGACACACTCCTGCGGTCTGTACCTCACAGACACACTCCTGCAGTCTGTACCTGACAGACACTCCTGCAGTCTGTACCTCACAGACAGACTCCTGCTGTCTGTACCTCACAGATACTCCTGCAATTTGAACCTGGAGCACTGAAACTCCAGTCTGTGGTCACACCTGGAGCACTGATACCCCAGTCTGTGGTCACACCTGGAGCACTGATACCCCAGTCTGTAATCAAACCTGGAGCACTGAAACTCCAGTCTGTGATCACACCAGGAGCACTGATACTCCAGTCTGTGGTCACACCTGGAGCACTGAAACCCCAGTCTGTGGTCACACCTGGAGCACTGAAACTCCAGTCTGTGATCACACCTGGAGCACTGATACCCCAGTCTGTGGTCACACCTGGAGCACTGAAACTCCAGTCTGTTGTCACACCTGGAGCATTGAAACCCCAGTCTGTGGTCACACCTGGAGCACTGATACCCCAGTCTGTGATTACACTGGGAGCACTGATACCCTAGTCCGTTGTCAAACCTGGAGCACTGAAACCTCAGTCTGTGGTCACACCTGGAGCACTGATACCCCAGTCTGTGATCACGCCTGGAGCACTGAAACTCCAGTCTGTGTTCACACCTAAAGCACTGATACCCCAGTCAGTGATCACACCTGGAGCACTGATACCCCAGTCTGTGATCACACCTGGAGCACTGATACCCCAGTCTGTGGTCACACCTGGAGCACTGAAACCCCAGTCGGTGGTCACACCTGGACCACTGATACCCCAGTCTGTGATCACACCTGGAGCACTGAAACTCCAGTCTGTGATCACACCTGGAGCACTGATACCCCAGTCTGTGATCGCTCCTGGAGCACTGATACCCCAGCCTGTGATCACACCTGGAACACTGATACCCCAGTTTGTGGTCACACCTGGCTCACAGTCCTAACTGTAGCATGCCTCTCTTTCAGCACCACTGCAGAAGAGTAATCTAAATTGTGACAGGAAATCCTGCATTATGGAAACTTTGAGAAAAGAGTAATGTACAAAGCATATTAAAACGGTCATGTTCATCACTGTTGAGTGTCTTGTGGCAGCATTACTTCTCTGTAATGAGCATGCTCAGTTTGAGCTTATTCCTGCTCTACAAGTCCCCTGGAGCCACAGCTCTTTACTGAATTTTAGCTCAATCAGCACAAGCCCTGGTGAGGCAAGTGTAACACATTCAGTACTTTTTATTTAGAAGTCAATCAGAAAAATATTTCCACTGGGATTTTGGTCAGAAGTCAAGTGACCACATGTGATGTGTCACATTTTAGAGCAGAGTGCTACAGAGTAGCTGTGTTGTAACTTTGGGAAAGATAAGACTGACTACAATAGCAGTTTAGCTGTACTGCTGTCCAACCAAACACAGACTGGTGGGCTAGCTCTAACTGCTATTTCGTAGCCTCAGCAGTTAGAGCAGCTTTTAATTTAAGTATATTCGGTATATACCCTCCCAAGATCATAATTAGAATAGATTTGGAAAGACAGATGTTTAAAAATGGGTAGAAAAAAGGCATCAATCCTGATGTCTGTAGATTTTTACAGGAGCTCTCACACTCTACCTGCTGTAATACTCAACCTGCTCTAATACTCTACCTGCTGTAATACTCTACCTGCACTCATACTCTACCTGCTCTAATACTCTACCTGCTCTCACACTCTACCTGCTGTAATACTCTACCTGCTCTCACACTCTACCTGCTCTAATACTCTACCTGCTCTCACACTCTACCTGCTCTAATACCCTACCTGCTCTAATACTCTACCTGCTCTCACACTCTACCTGCTCTAATACTCTACCTGCTGTAATACTCTACCTGCTGTAATACTCTACCTGCTCTCACACTCTACCTGCTGTAATACTCCACCTGCTCTAATACTCTACCTGTTCTCATACTCTACCTGCTGGAATACCCTACCTGCTCTCACATTCTACCTGCTCTAATACTCTACCTACTGTAATACTCTACCTGCTCTCACACTCTACCTGCTGTAATACTCCACCTGCTCTAATACTCTACCTGTTCTCATACTCTACCTGCTCTAATACCCTACCTGCTCTAACACTCTACCTGTTCTAACATTGGGTGCTCTAGTGTAGTTCCAGCTTTAACCTTACCCCCTAACCCCTTAAATGATAATGAGGTGAAGTTCTAGCTTTCCTTCAGGAGGAAGTCTTAAGATGATTTATGGTGATGTAATTTCCTGTGGAATATAAAGCATGAGTTCTGTGGCATTACACAGTGAGGTTCCTCTTTCAGCTTCTGCTGCTCTGAAGCATGCTACCACATCCTTCCAGTTTAACTCTGTGTCCTCTGTTCACCGTTCTGTCCTCTTAACAATATTTATTCTTCAACAAGACTTTGAGCATGAGCTTCACCTGAGTGACCAGTTCACTGTGATCTCTGTCATTTTCCTGTGAGGCTTTTCTGCAGTTCTGATTATGTGCAGAAACCCAGGCTGCCCAGTGAAGAGGTTCTGTAGTTCCTTTGATCCTGCTACTAAACCTGAAACGCATCAGACCATTTGTACTAAACCTGAAACGCGTCAGACCATTTGTACTAAACCTGAAACGCGTCAGACCATTTGTACTAAACCTGAAATGCATCTGACCAGTTGTACTAAACCTGAAATGCATCTGACCAGTTGTACTAAACCTGAAATGCATCTGACCAGTTGTACTAAACCTGAAATGCATCTGACCAGTTGTACTAAACCTGAAATGCATCTGACCATTTGTACTAAACCTGAAATGCATCTGACCATTTGTACTAAACCTGAAATGCATCTGACCAGTTGTATTACACCTGGAATGCTTACCTTTGCATCTGGCAGCATCTATAAAAATAATAATAATAACCCTTCATACCACTACAGCGTAGTGGTATGAAGGGTCAGATAAGACTGAAGGATGGGTGGGGGTGTGTGGCAGGTGTGTGTGTGTGTAAAATAATGAACTACAGCGTAGTGGTATGAAGGGTCAGATAAGACTGAAGAATGGGTGGGGGTGTGTGTGTGTGTGAGTGTGTGTAAAATAATGAACTACAGCGTAGTGGTATGAAGGGTCAGATAAGACTAAAGGATGGGTGGGGGTGTGTGGCAGGTGTGGTGGGTGGGGGGAGGGGCTAGGGAGGTCAGTAATAATTTTAGTTGCACAGCAGTTTTCACAAAACACAAAAATGCTTTTTACAGTGAAACTGCACTGAGGCTGGGGTGTCTTAGGGAGTCATTTATAGCTTAGGCCAAGAGAAGACCTGTCACTGTAGGGCAGATCCTGTTACTGTCGAAAAGATCTGTCACTGAGGCTCTGTCATTGTAGAGCAGGTCTAACACTGCAGAGCAGGTCTGTCACTGTAGAGCAGGTCTGTAACTGTAGATCAGGTCTGTAACTGTAGAGCAGGTCCTGTTACTGTAGAGCAGGTCTGTAACTGTAGAGCAGGTCTGTCTCTGTAGAGCAGGTCTGTTACTGTAGAGCAGGTCTGTCTCTGTAGAGCAGGTCTGTAACTGTAGAGCAGGTCTGTCTCTGTAGAGCAGGTCTGTAACTGTAGAGCAGGTCTGTTACTGTAGAGCAAGTCTGTTGCTATAGAGCAGGTCTGTTACTGTAGAGCAGGTCTGTCTCTGTAGAGCAGGTCTGTAACTGTAGAGCAGGTCTGTTGCTATAGAGCAGGTGTGTTGCTATAAAGCAGGACTGTTGCTATAGAGCAGGTCTGTTGCTATAGAGCAGGGCTGTTACTGTAGAGCAGGTCTGTCACTGTAGAGCAAGTCTGTTGCTATAGGGCAGGTCTGTTGCTATAATGCAGGACTGTTGCTACAGAGCAGGTCTGTTGCTATAGAGCAGGTCTGTTACTGTACAGCAGGTCTGTTGCTGTCGATCAGGACTGTTGCTATAGAGCAGGTCCTGTTGCTATAGAGCAGGTCTGTTGCTATAAAGCAGGACTGTTGCTATAGAGCAGGTCTGTTGCTGTAAAGCAGGTCCTCTTGCCACTGGACAGGAGACAGGAGAGCGCTTGGACAGGAGAGCTCTTAGACAGGTGTTCCAGTGTATGGATGGGCCCCATGGTCTGGTATCTGTTAAGGCTCTGTTCCAGAGTGAGGTTGGGCCCCATGGTCTGGTATCTGTTAAGGCTCTGTTGCAATATGTGGTGGGCCCAGTGATCTGGTATGTGTTAAGGTTCTGTTCCAGTGTGAGGATAGGCCCCATGGTCCAGTATCTGTTAAGGCTCTGTTCCAGTGTGTGGATGGGCCCCACGGTCTGGTATCTGTTAAGGCGCTGTTCCAGTGTGTGGATGGGCCCCACAGTCTGGTATCTGTTAAGGCTCTGTTCCAGTGTGTGGATGGGCCCTGTGGTCTGTTATCTGTTAAGGCTCTGTTCTAGTGTGTGGATGGGCCCCATGGTCTGTTATCTGTTAAGGCTCTGTTCCAGTGTGTGGATGGGCCCCACAGTCTGGTATCTGTTAAGGCTCTGTTCCAGTGTGTGGATGGGCCCCGTGGTCTGTTATCTGTTAAGGCTCTATTCCAGTGTGTGGATGGGCCCCACAGTCTGGTATCTGTTAAGGCTCTATTCTAGTGTTTGAATGGGCCCCATGGTCTGTTATCTGTTAAGGCTCTATTCTAGTGTTCTGGATGGGCCCCATGGTCTGTTATCTGTTAAGGCTCTATTCTAGTGTGTGGATGGGCCCCATGGTCTGTTATCTGTTAAGGCTCTATTCCAGTGTGTGGATGGGTCCCATGGTCTGGTATCTGTTAAGGCTCTATTCCAGTGTGTGGATGGGCCCCATGGTCTGTTATCTGTTAAGGCTCTATTCCAGTGTGTGGATGGGCCCTATGGTCCAGTATCTGTTAAGGCTGTTCCAGAGTGAGGATGAGCTCAACAGTCTAGCAGTGAAACAGCCAACAGGAACCATATTCTGCACAAGTCTCTGCTGTGAATGCAAACACTGGAGCCTCCCATTGAAATCAAAGCAAAAAACTGAAGATTTAATTAAACTTCCTGGAGGGAATTTGCATTCTCTGCTTAACAGTTCTTATTATGAGCAGATTTCAAAGATATGTCAGATTTTTTTGGTTTTGGACATATTTAATGTAAATAAGTTATTCTCTTTTTCTCAATACAAAGTATACTGATTGTCAAGGCAGAGAAATGAAAAAGACATTTTGCATTTGGCTTCATGCTGTGCACACAGACTTCATTTTTGAAACTGAACAGCAATTTTCTGTCAGAGGAGATTAATGTTTTACTAGCTCCTGGAATGAGATTTTAACTACTGCATTCCATTGATAAGAAATTGCAACGCATTTAGTACTACAGCCTCCACAAGGGACACAACCTCACATCCTGATAGAGGGGCACTAATCCCCACACCCTGATAGAGAGGCACTAATCCCCACACCCTGATAGAGGGGCACTAAACCCCACACATTGATAGAGAGGCACTGAACCCCACACCCTGATGAAGGGGCACTGAACCCCACACCCTGATGAAGGGGCACTGAACCCCACACCCTGATGAAGGGGCACTGAACTCCACACACTGATAGAGAGGCACTGAACCCCACACCCTGATGAAGGGACACTGAACTCCACACCCTGATAGAGAGGCATTAAACCCCACACCCTGATGGAGGAGCACTAATCCCCACACCCTGATAGAGAGGCATTAAACCCCACACCCTGATGAAGGGGCACTGAACCCCACACCCTGATAGAGAGGCACTGAACCCCACACCCTGATAGAGAGGCATTAAACCCCACACCCTGATGAAGGGGCACTGAACCCCACACCCTGATAGAGAGGCATTAAACCCCACACCCTGATGGAGGAGCACTAATCCCCACACCCTGATAGAGAGGCATTAAACCCCACACCCTGATAGAGAGGCACTGAACCCCACACCCTGATGAAGGGGCACTGAACCCCACACCCTGTTTGAATGTGGTGAATTTGTGAAAGGACTGATTGGGTATGATTCAGGATGAAATCCAATTGTTATTTAAATTGTAGCAGAGTATACTTTTGTGAATGGCTTAATTTGGGAGAATCTGAATTAAGATGTTGAAGATAACATGGTTTTGCAAGTTAAACCCCTTGAACTGTTGTGGGGGTCAGTGCCAGAGGGACTGAAGAAGTTTTACAGTCAGAGTGGAAGATTTTGGAGGTCCTTTAGACTGTCATGTATGTGGGAAAGCCCCGATTCCACTCACCCCACTTACCAGAGCTTCTAATCTGCAGCATCTTATTTAAACAGTTCTGTCTTCTTCATGTTTATGCCTGAATGTCAGCGCTGCTGTAGTGTGCACAAACCGCAGTGTTGATGTTTACATACCTCCATCCATGCAAATCAAGCAGGCGTCTGTAGGCCTGATTGTGTTCACGACCCCTATATATCCATTTTCCACTGTAAGACACATGCTGTACATCTCTGTATTTTGTGTTAGGGTGTAAGAACACAGAATGTTTCTTTTCCAGTTAGTACTAGGGTTTGCTAACCAATTTATGTTGATCATTGCAACGGATACGAGAGAAGGCAAAAAAAACTGCAAGAGAAGGTAAGAAAGACAGAATAGGTTATCCTGTTTATTGCACAATTGTTACAGATATCATGTACATTGCAAGACATCTACATAGAGTGTATGTTGTATATCAGACAATATCTACACAGCCATAGGCCTACTGTATATCACATGATATCTACAGCTATACAGTATGTCTCATCTAACACATGAAGTCTAAATCATTAAGCATTAGTATTTCTCAATTTTTAAATCATACATGTAAACCTTAAATCATTATTACATTACATTTCAGCACTCTGGCCTGGCTTACTGTTATACGTTTATTAAATGTGTTCAGTTTGTGCACACAGACATGCAGCAGACGCAGCACAGTCACACAGCACAGACATCCATCACAGACATGCAGCACAGACATGCAGCATAGACACACAGCACAGACATGCAGCACAGACACACAGCACAGACATCCATCACAAACATACAGCAGAGAAACGCAGCACAGACATGCAGCACAGACATGCAGCACAGACATCCATCACAAACATACAGCAGAGACACACAGCACAGACATTCATCACAGACATGCAGCACAGACACACAGCACAGACATGCAGCACAGACACGCCGCACAGGCATCCATCACAAACATGCAGCACAGACATGCAGCACAGAGACACAGCACAGACATTCATCACAGACATGCAGCACAGACATCCATCACAGACATGCAAAACAGACACGCCGCACAGGCATCCATCACAAACATGCAGCACAGACATGCAGCACAGACACACAGCACAAAATGCTCAGCTCCCATTCACCACCCCTGTTCTGCAGCCCAGATCAGCAGCCCTGTAGTGCTGCCGTTTACACGACAAGCTCTGTTTGTTTTTTCAATTTCTCTGACTCACACACTATTATTAATATTCCATATTTTCATTGGACAATGACCCTTAATTGAACTTCCTGTGTTAGGGTTAGATTCACTAATCCCCTTGGACGAGCAGCCTCCCTGAGGCCATATGCGCTAGGAAATATTAGCAATTATCGGCATTCATTTCAACCCCTTACTGCACCTCACTGCAGCTCAGAAGCACAGCATCTGTAGAACCTGCCCCACGCTGAAGTACTGAGCTCACCGCACTCAGAAGTGCAGCATCTGCAGCATGAACCTGCCCCACGCTGAAGTACTGAGCTCACCGCACTCAGAAGTGCAGCATCTGCAGCATGAACCTGCCCCACGCTGAAGTACTGAGCTCACCGCACTCAGAAGTGCAGCATCTGCAGCATGAACCTGCCCCACGCTGAAGCTGGCTCCCCATTTGCAGCTCCCCATTCGAAATTGCCGGTCACCTTAAATCGGTTGCATTATGCAATTGTATGCTTTCACAGTCTTCCCTGCACATTTGCAAAGGCTATAATGTGCTTCGAAAAGTGAGCTAAGGCTCAAAGGAGAAATTTAACAATGATTAATTGCAGTGTACAGTGGAGACTGTAGCTGGTTAATTTCAGTGTACAGTGGAGACTGTAGCTGGTTAATTTCAGTGTACAGTTGAGACTGTAGCTGGTTAAATCAGTGTACAGAAGATAATGTAGCTGGTTAAATTAGTGTACAGTTGAGACTGTAGCTGGTTAATTTCAGTGTACAGTGGAGACTGTAGCTGGTTAAATCAGTGTACAGAAGACACTGTAGCTGGTTAAATTAGTGTACAGTTGAGACTGTAGCTGGTTAAATCAGTGTACAGTTGAGACTGTAGCTGGTTAAATCAGTGTACAGTTGAGACTGTAGCTGGTTAAATCAGTGTACAGTTGAGACTGTAGCTGGTTAAATCAGTGTACAGAAGAGAATGTAGCTGGTTAAATTAGTGTACAGTTGAGACTGTAGCTGGTTAAATCAGTGTACAGTTGAGACTGTAGCTGGTTAAATCAGTGTACAGTTGAGACTGTAGCTGGTTAAATCAGTGTACAGAAGAGAATGTAGCTGGTTAAATTAGTGTACAGTTGAGACTGTAGCTGGTTAAATCAGTGTACAGTTGAGACTGTAGCTGGTTAAATCAGTGTACAAAAGAGAATGTAGCTGGTTAAATTAGTGTACAGTGGAGACTGTAGCTGGTTAATTTCAGTGTACAGTGGAGACTGTAGCTGGTTAAATCAGTGTACAGTTGAGTGTTTTGAGGGGTTGGGTCAGTTTTGGGGGGCGGGGTCTGAGGGACAGAGGTCTGTGTATCCAGAGGAGTATAACAAGGCTACAGTTTCATGGGTTTCATGTGACTCTCATGCACAGATATTCAGAGTTATCCTCTCCAGCACATCCATAAACATCCACTGAACTATTTGAGAGGTTACCCTGGGGTATTCACCCGAACATTACCAAAACCAAAACCATTACTGGACATGCATGTGCAACTCTAATTTGAAGTCTTTTGGTTAAAAAAGAAAAGAGTGAAGCCCAGAGAGAATGTGGCAATGTCTAAGTATACATGTATGGCGCATAGCCTAACTCTGAACATGGCTTCACTTCCCCCGATAGGAACACTGCATGCACTGTACTCTCAGGCTGGTGGACATCTGAGACACAACATGGTGTACTCCAGCCAGAAGGACCACAAAAAGAATGATTATTAAAAAATAGATACGTATTTAGTCTTCAGAATAGAGATGCTCTTTGTTGCCAATGAACTCAAATGATGACTGCATGCCATGATCTAGCACAAGAAATGCTCTACTTTCTTCTCAGACAAACATATCCCTTTCAGCTAAAATATGTCCAGGCTGAAGGTCAAAGATGTTTAAAGGACATTGTATTCAAAAAGAGAACATATTTCCTAAATATTATCCAATTAACCAAACTTATGGGACATACAGTAAGTGTATATTTATGGGAATTTATATGATCACAGTGGTGACAGAATGATGGAACATTCGCATGGTTTGATTTTATTTAAATAGAATTGGTAATGAATGAGCTATAAACAGCAATGACTTTTACTCTTCAGCGCGACTTTTACTCTTCCCCAGTTTTACACTGGGAGTGTTACTCTTCACCAGTTTTATACAGAGACTGTTACTCTTCACCAGTTTTACACTGGGAATGTTACTCTTCACCAGTTTTATACTGAGAATGTTACTCTTCACCAGTTTTACACTGAGAGTGTTATTCTTCCCCAGTTTTACACTGGGAGTGTTACTCTTCACCAGTTTTACACTGAGAGTGTTACTCTTCACCAGTTTTACACTGAGAATCTTACTCTTCCCCAGTCCTATATTGAGAGTGTTACTCTTCCCCAGTCCTACTCTGAGAGTGATGCTCTTCCCCAGTTTTACACTAAGAGTGTTACTCTTCACCAGTTTTACACTGAGAGTGTTACTCTTCCCCAGTCCTACACTGGGAGTGTTACTCTTCCCCAGTTTTACACTGAGAGTGTTACTCTGTCCCAGTCCTACACTGAGTGTTACTCTTCACCTGTCCTACACTGAGAGTGTCACTCTTCACTAGACCTACACTGAGTGTGTTA
Organism: Anguilla anguilla; assembly: GCF_013347855.1. Lineage (NCBI taxonomy): Eukaryota > Metazoa > Chordata > Actinopteri > Anguilliformes > Anguillidae > Anguilla > Anguilla anguilla. The sequence continues at coordinate 87,917,783 of NC_049201.1, forward strand.
CTCTTCACCGTTTTACACTGTGAATGTTACTCTTCACCAGTTTTACACTGAGAATGTTAATCTTCACCAGACCTACACTGCAAGTGATAATAATTGGTAAACATATGTTTACAGGTAAGCTACCGCAGGTGTGCGTGCAGGAAAAAGTTGATAGAGGTGTTTGCAGGTAGAGGTTGGCAGAGGTGTATCCAGTTAAGAGTGGGTATATTTTTTTGTTGGTAAGAGTCAGTAGAGGTGTGTGCTGGTAAGAGTTGGTAGAGGTGTGTGCAGGTAAGAGTTGGTAAAGGTGTGTGAGGGTAAGAGTTGGTAGAGGTGTGTGAGGGTAAGAGTTGGTAGAGGTGTGTGCAGGTAAGAGTTGGTAGAGGTGTGTGCAGG